>NC_034410.1:45711281-45965715 GCF_002078875.1 Numida meleagris | reverse complement strand
TTTCCCAGATTTCTGGAATGCTTTTGGGCTTCTGCTTGTCCTTTGCCTTCACATTTAGGAGATACTACGCAACCAAAAAAGTGATCTCAAATATTGCTGGAGAGTAATAAAAATTATTTTTTCCATGCAGACTATCTGGAAAAAAAAAAAAAAAATCCCCTCAAAAAAAAAAAAATACCAAGCACTTAATGAGTACCTAAAATATCAAGACTTTTATATGCACTTGCTTTCCTAAGCTGAGGCTTACGTTACTCAGAATTTTTCTGAAATTTGGTTGCATTGGTGTTTGAGCAAGAAACTGGCACTTGAAAAAGCAGTGTGATTTGGAAAAGAGAACAGCCCGCCAATTTTCACTATTAATCCACCTACTGTTAGGATAACAATAGATGGAATTCTCCCTCCAAGGGACTCCCATGGCAAGAGTCTAATGACAACAAAAACAGAACTCAAACTGGACAGGGCGCCAGTCTTGTGACTGAAATCCATCCTTGATCTGACCCCTAAACATGTATATGATTTGGCAACATTCCCTGGCTGGGCAAGGGAGCTGTGCGGTTGTATTAGATCTGCGTCACCTGTCACTGAATTTGTATGATTCTGCCTTGTATGGGGTTTTGTGGCTACAGTTACAATTTGCAAAGATCACTGTTTTCTAATTCATTAATTTGCTTGTAGCTGTTACCATGGTGCTTGTATTTGGCAGGCGCAGAGCACTCTTAATGAGTGCACTGAAGTTGAGCTGGAATTAATTCCTGCTTTCTTGCTCTGTCTTTTCTTTTCTCCTTTGGTAGGGTGGTATAGTAGGAGCCAGAGAGGAGTATTTCTTGCAGTGTATTCCTCACTCAGCCATCAGTCACAGCTGAACCCCTGCTGCCTTATGGGGCATGAGAGCACAGAAATAGCTCTTTTCCAGCCAGCGTGCCCTGGACTTTCTGAGCACTGGTAGGAGCAGAGTTGAGCACAGCCTTCTCTCCAGGTCTTCCTCCCATCTTTTGCTTCTGGGGCCACCAGGGGGTTTTCCCCAGCTTTGCTACAGTGCTGTTTTATCAGGAATCACCATTGTCCTCTCTACCCAAGTGACTTTTCCCAGTGTTTTTTTCAACTAATGCTGGAAAAGGGATAAAGGGATATGCTTGCAGGCCTGCTCTCATAAAAACATCCTAGCTGTGGTCCCACAGCGTGTCCTGGGGCATGACTTTTACAGGAAAATAGCTGCTGTTGTTTCCTAGGTTTCTGCCTATTTAGAGGTACTGCAGAGCAGATGTGGAAGAATCACATCTCCAGAACTGGGGGTCTGCTTGCATGTGCTTGAGCTACATGTGTGGTTTTAATATGTGGTCACAGAGGACTGCTCTGTCTCCCACCAGCAGACAGGTATCTGAGTTGGTTTCAATGCCAGATCTAAACTGTGTCAGACCTTTTTACCCTTTCTTCTACATCAGTAATTAATATCCAATTGCAAGCAGTCATCTAAACTACTTTGGTACCTTATCACCATATCCAAGCTCCTAAAATCTCATGTTTAGGCAGAATCTGGCCATACACTTCATTTTTGGCTTTGTATTGCAGCTTGGTGTCATTGCTCTGCATTCATTGTTGGCTGACCAAGATTCCTTCCAGGTGGCAGTGTTCACATCCAAAGTAATTGGAGTTAATTTTGACAGTATGATTTTGTGACATGGTACTAGAGGCTTTACAAAACTGTAGTGTATCATACTTTCTCTCTTGCCCTTGTCTGTAACATTTTTCTCGGTATTGCCTTACCTTGACACTTCTTGGTGTCTGTTTCATCTGGTGTCTTCCTTCCTTTCCATCTTTCTTTTTTTTCTCTTCTGAGAACCTGCCTTGTGGTAATTACAACAGTAGGACACCTTTGTTTATTCTAATACAATGGAGTAATAACAATTCTTATACATCTAGATGTATTGACTTGGTTAATAAATATGTTAATAGAAATTACTGAGTACACAAAGCATGTCACTAAGTTAGCCCCACATCTTGTAGCACAACCCTTAATTATGTGAACAGTCCATACACAAATAGTCCCATTGGGCTTAACAAGGATGCATGAGCAAATGAGGATTTCTTATTAGGCATTCCAAATTGGACCCAATGCACAATTTAATGAGCCTATATTATGGCAATGATAACTAGGAAGGTAAAAATAGAAAAAATAGATGGTAGAGGAAGGAAAAAAATGAATACTTATCCTATTAACATTTTGAAGCAGTTTGAGTCTTAAAATGAGGCCATGGAGAGACAGAATTTCCTGGTGATTTCCTTGCTTGACTTAAGAAACTTCTTTTTCCTTGGGGGATCAGCTTCAGGGTTTTTTGGTCATTAATTCAAATAGCAGCAATGCATCAGCTTCTATTATGGATAATGGCGCTTGAATATTTACTGTATAGGGTTCTATTTTCAGTTCTATTCCTATCATCAGATCTCTATTCCAATTCCACATATTTATTGCTATTAGAGAAAAATAGTACAGGTAACCAAAGTCTCCCACTGAGAAGCTAACATAATAGCCTCTGCTCCTGTAAATTTGATTATACTGATCACAGTCTCCATTCTGTAGCCCCCTTCTTGGGCCAGATCCTTTTGGGTGGTGGGGATGGACCACACAATTACAAATCTGAAGAAACTTTTCCATTTAATGTCTCATTGAAATGGGGACTGTGAAGTTAAGTGAGACTCAGTTAATTTGCTAGGTTTGCTAGTGTTGCTCTGAGTAATGTGGTCTGTCATCTGTCCAAGGTAATTAGCTCTGTATTTAGACAAGGAATGAGGAACCCTGAAATCCCAGCTCTAAGTAGAGTGCAGGGTCAGTGTGAAAAGGGTCACTGGGAATATATTATTTCCCTTGACTGTATTACTTGAAACAGCATTGAATAAATTGACTGACAGTGAGCAATATGAGACTTAAAATGCAGCAGCCTGACTGAGGTGTCCAGTGATCAGACAAAGCAGAGCAAGGGTCTTTCCTTGTTTTTTATTTTCCCCATATCTTTATGATCACTGAAGCACTTGGTTTTTCATGTCAGATAAAAATCTGGTACCCCTTTAAAAGTGGGTTTTGCCCATCTCTATTTAAGAGGTCATTTAAGTGATTATTTTAGTACTGCATTACCTTGTGTTACAGAACAGGGAAGGTCTACTCTCTTCTGGTTTCTGCCTTCCATTCCTGCGGGTCAGTTCTTGCCTTCCAGTGAGCCCACTGGCCATGGCAGAAGATAACTCGGTCCCAGGCAGAACAAGTTTCCTTTTCCTATTGGCCTTGCTTGACTTTTTCCAGTGTTTACTCAAGGTCCAGCAGGTGCAAGACCCATTAAAGTGAGGAACAACACAGGGCAGTGTTTTAGATCCAATAACCACAGTGCCTGGGAAGGGTCAGTCTGAAAGCTTTACCAGAATTTCATCTGAGCTGGAGAATGTGGAATTCAAAGGGAGAACAGTTACTTGATTATAGTAAGGATTATTAGAAGCGAAATAAGAGAATTTCCACTAGACCAAAGACTGCTTTTAATCAAATTGGTTTTGAATAAGAGGAGTGAAAAATAAATCATAAACCAAAAAATGTGAATGTGATTGTTGTGTAAGTACCACAAATAACCTTCAGTCTTTGGAAGCTGCCAAGTTTCCTTAAGATTCAAGTATTTACAGCTTATGGGAAGGAAATAAGATTTTCTATTTATTTTTTTATCCTTTGCACTGTAAGCCAGATTTTCTTCTCATTTATGCAGGTGGAGGTCAAATACAGTCACAGAAATTGTATTTCATTTAGAAGTGTGTAATAAAATAGTCGTTTTAAATATACTTGATATTAAATGAAATCTTTTTCCATACCCAGTCCTCTTGCATTAGATCACACTCTCCTCTTTACAGTGAAATCGTTTCTGGACAGCACATAGATGCATTGGAAATATCTAATATATTCTGCACTAATTTATTTGGCCAGTGATCTCATCTATTTCCCAAAACACTTTAACGGATGCAATTTGACCTAAAGTTTGATTGTGATCGAGTGACTTAAAGTGATCACATTCAAAATGGCCAAATGTTTGTGCAAAGAGCATGCAGCCTGTCAGCTAAACTGATCCATCCTTGAGATCTTGCATGTCAAAGTCAATCTCAGAGCAAATATTTGTGTGTCCTTCATCACTTTAAACCACTGAGAATGTACTTTATCCAAAGGAGAGGCAGACAATAATGTAAGGAATGGAATTTGGCTCCCTGCAAGGGTCTGGGGAACTGGAGACCTGGGTGCTTCACGGTGAGTTGTTGGCTTTGAATGTTTTAAGTGTCTTAGTCATTTGAGACGTTTTTTATCTTCCTTGCTCCTTTAATTTCCTTTGGTTTCCCTTTCTTTCTCTTACATAAATGCAAAGGAAAAGGATCACATAGGGCCAGAGCTCAGATATTCCATGAGGCAAGTTGTATTAATGGGAGAAATGGAAGAGCTGTGTGCCTTGTTCATCAGCTTCATAAAGAATTGAGAATTAAATCACACTTTTTTTTTCAGTAGCCAAACCTGAAATGATAGATTTCCATCAGGCTTGTTTACGGGTACACAGCCCACAAGGTATGGAGGTCATATTGCAAACAGACTTTGCTTTGAAACAGATGCTTATTGCAGACTCTCTGCCTCTTTACAGTGGAGAGATGGGAAAACAGCTCCTGAATTGAAGAATGTCTTGTATTTCGTGTAAACCTACCCTGCAGAGAGGCTCTTTTCTGTATTTCAAGAGGCTGCAGGTCTGATTATTATTACTGGGGTTTGTCAGGATTGTGAAGTGTTTGTGGATATGCGCCTGCTTGTTGGACTGAAAAAAGAAGGTTGTGTTCATCTTCCATTATTTCCAGCCCCATGATTGGGCTCACCATGACAGGTGTGTGACTGCAATATCTAGAAGAACAAAGTGAGAGGATGTTAGCAACAGGTCACCGGGCATAGGAAACTGTGCTGTGACCCAGCGATCAAAGTCAAGTAAATGTTAAATTGAATCACAGATGGAAATATTTTATAAAGCATGTATGGACAGTAGCATTAATTAAGCACCTTGAGAAAAATAATGTTACATTTAAGGTCCCAAATTCACTGTTTGCATACTGTATGCTTTCATGCAAATCGTTTGTGTCATTTATATGCAAATATATAATTGTATACATGTGTGAAAACCCATATGGACATGGTTTGATTGATGTTAGTCCAGGGTCTCTAAGTGCCATGAAGTTAACTTATGGGTAGAAAAACAACCATAGATTTCCCTTCCCTGGGATCAGCACAACTTCATGGTCAGTGATGCTCATTCTTCTGACTTCTTGCTGCTAATTTACTTAACAATGGTCATGTCCACAGACCCAGGAGGCTGTATTTTCATCCCATTTGCACAAATGAAGATAAATCATAGCTGCTAAGAAAAGATGAGTTAATTCTGAATATGAACACCAGTATTGGCATTGCATACTGAGCTATTGTGGTAAGGCAGATAGGAGAAATGGTAAGTATGGCAACTCACAATCATCTTTTTTAGTCATGCTTCTAAGATTTCTGCCACCGCGACCCTGAAAGGAAACAGCTATCATTTCAAAAGTTTTGGATAAAGGTCTGGTCATGATGTCAGAAACGTGTGGGTGTTTGAGGGAACCAACACAATTCAAAGGACAGACATTAAAATACGTTTTTAACTATGTGGGACCTGCTTCCCCACTCCCATATGTTTCGTAGATCGATATTAGCTCCTCTACAGTCAATAGAGCTCAGTGATGTAAAACTGCTGTGTGCATGTTCTTAATGATTCATAGTTTTGAAGCCTAGCCAGTTCTATAATTCAACCCTCGCAGAGGCAAACAACCTCCTGCCAATCTGCCCTTTATTCTCCCATCCTGTTATTTGTTAGGCATCTGTAGCCCATTAACTGGCTTACTATGGTATTAGTATGTGGTATAATTATTCATAGTCAGATCTGCTGATAAGAAATCGAATGCTCCAGTAAACAACTGACTGCTTTTTTTCCATGACATCAACAACAAAGTTAAATGGGGTACTGGAAAAAGGATAATTCCCAGGATCACGATAAAAGATTACGTAGTTCTGTAGCAGAAGGGAAAATCTGTTTCCAAAGCACTCATTAGGAATGTTCTCTGTCATTTCCAGCAGACACACTACAGCATGTCTTCTGCTCTCACCAGGGACATATAAACACATGTGACTGATGAGTATGTACTGGGGCTGTCCAGCTTAAAGAAAGAGGTGGGACTTCATGGTGTAATTTTTTTGTTTCAATCTCCATCTTACCCCTCAGCTGCAAATTTCTCTCTGGCCAGTACTTCCTCACTCTTATCTCCTAAAGCTAAAATATTAAGTCTGTGGTTAGCTCTGTTCTAATCATAGAATTAGCTAGGTTGGAAAAGACCTACAGGATCATCCAGTCCAACCATCCACCTACCACCAATAACGCCACTAAACCATGTCTCTCAACACTATATCTAAATGTTTCTTGAACACCTCCAGGGACGGTGACTCAACCACCTCCCTGGGCAGCCCATTCCAGCGCCTGACCACTCTTTTCAGAAAAGTGGATCAGCTTTTCTGTGTCATCATTGGTCACACTGGGGTTGTAAAATGTAACTGCAAAATTAATATACAATATACAATTCAAATATTAATCTCACCTGTGCTTGGGTTAGTCAGGGCACACATAGTAGCAGCAACAGAAAGACATGCATACACCTGACCCACGGGAAATTCTATTCCCCTTGTTCCCTGTGCTGCTGTAGGCCCACATCTGCCCAGGTCAGCACCTGGGACTCTGAAATGGTGGTTACACCTCCATGGGTGGTCATGGGGCTGGCCATAGAGGGAACCTACTTAACCTCTCCGTCTTTTCTGAATAAAACCAGTTCCTCAGGGTGCAAGTGCCTATTGGATTGGTTCCTGGTACTTTACTTCCATGCTTCTTTTTCTGGTGTTTGATGCTGCCCGCCATCTACTAGAGCTGGGTTTGTCTAAGCCCTTTGCCTACTCCAGAGCTGGCTGAGCAGGTGTCTGTCTTCACAGACAGGGATGTTTCTCACTGCTCTTTGCCTTTGTGCCAGTTATATTGGCATGGGTACAATCCCCAGTGTCATGCCTTCCCATGTATTTTGCACTACTGTGGCTCTTCTGGCTTTGTTAGGGCTGCTCTGCATTGATACTCGTGTGACATCAAGATCTTCCCTCTGCTTCACAGTGGCTGGCTGACTAACAGCGGTTTTTGAGGTTGAAATTAACTGTGATTAGAACACTGAAATCTCTGACTAACACTTGGGCAACACTTTTTGAAAAGGTGCCATTTTAAGGCTTAAAAGCATTTCCTCTCCTTGTTCCTGGATAACACAATTGCTCATTTTTGTTTCTCTGAAGTGCGCTCAATAACTTAGTGCAAGGATACTTCTAATGAAAGATCTCTCAAAGACTTAGAGTGATTCACTCCCACTTTGTATTTCAGGTTAAGGGTGATTTTCAACAACAGTTCAGAGAGTTCAAGTTCAGCTTCAGAAGCAACCCTTATACCATCTCCCACATATCCCTTCTATTCCCCCTAGTTTTGTGGGGTTACTTCTGTCTTGAAGCTAGAATTTTTGGTACTGGGGGGACATTTTCTCAGTCATCACTTTCCCAGATGGAAATTCTGCCATTCTTCTAGCATCTCGTCCAACTGGCCAGATACCCTTACTTACTTCTCAAAATGTGGGTTTTATTTCTGGTCTGAATTTTCTTCATTCATCTTCAAGTCCTTGGTGCTTTATTTTGTCTGTCTTGGAAGAATGAACCTGTCACTGACCTTGGGCTTGCTCTCTGAAAGTAATAACACTAGAGGAGCAGACTACTCCAAAACTATTGTTTCAGTGAGCTTCTGAAAGACTGGGAGTTGTTTTTAACATCTCCAGTATCATTTTTGATGCCTTTTCCAGCAGCAGGTTTTTTTTTCAGCACCTAAATTGCAGGAAGTTCTGCAGCTCATGTTCGTCTTCCCTGTGTTGCCTGCATGAGTAACACTATCTCCAACACAATCTCCCTTACAGTGGGCCACATACTCCTTTTTTTCAAAATGTATCCTGGTATCTTTTTTGAAATCCCTACAGCATCCCACTGAATTTTCTTTTGTGCTGCGTGGAAACTCTATATACCTCAAAACCTTTTCATTGTGCTTCAGGATGCAGCTATCCTGATCTGTAGGTTTGTGTTTTCCCTGTCTTAGAAAAAATTGTCTCTGTTCATCAGTCTGGGATAGAGCTTGCACCTGTGGGTGCTTTTGCAGAGCATGTTCAAATTCACACAGGGCTGTCCAGCCTCACCAGGAGCATTTCTCATAGGAAGATCTCTCCCCTGCCTATTGATTTCCCCCAGCCACCATTTTTCATCGTGTTTTATTGGAAACAGTGCTATTTCTGGGTGGGTAGCACCAAGCTGAATACTTTGTGGAGCAAACAACTGTACAATAAAGATTTTGAACCAAATTTATATTCTCTTCCAGGAGTGAAATCAGATTTGCTATCTGACAGACTTCTTGCTGGTGGTGGTTGGAAGGACTTTGCAAGTCTCATGTGAGTAAAGTACCTTTTGTTACATCTTTCCAAACAAATGAGATGTGTTTGTCTAGTAGTGAGCTGAAAACTCAGCATCAGTGTTAGCTCTGATGGTTAAATATAGTGTCACTCTCACTCTGGCTGTAGGATCTCCTGAGAAAGGTATACATGCACTTCACCAGATCCAGAATGTTTTGCCTTAAGGAGAACATATGCATTCAACTTAAAACGTTCATGTAATTGTCACTAATTATGTTTTTTGTGTGTGTGCAAATGTCTCTCATTATCTCAAAGTGTCAAGTTTTCTCCCAAATGCATCACCTCCTCTTGCTTCTTTCTCTCCATCCTCCATCATGTATTTAAAATTTACTCTTAACCCATCCTGTTTAACCTGCTCCTTAATTCTTTCCAACTCTAGAATGCCGACAGTGGGTGGCTGAATAGCATTCTCATGGGGAGGCCTCAGCTGACTTTCATGGAAGTGAGACTAGGATCAGTGCAACTTCCATCCTGGCAGCTGGACCTTTCTACCCACACAAACCATCCAGTGCCACAGGGGTTCAATTCACTGGAGATTAAGGCCATTATTTAAAATAAGGATGGAGTCTACACATTTAATTTACTCCTTTGGGATTCCTCTGGGATTCCTCTGGGATTTCTATCTTCAGGAAAGACGGTGGCTACTGCTAGTGCCCAGTTGTTTCATGGGTACTGATTAAGTGCTGTTTACACAGTGAAAGACACAGTCTTTTTGGTGGTATTGATTCAACAAAAGATGTCTGTCAGGTGGGAGGATGTGTGGGTGTGCCAATACCAGATGATTTCCCAGTGCACCTACATCCCAGCATTGCTAACAAGTGTTTCAGTGATTTGCTTCTGACTACTGAAAGTGACACAGAACAAAAGGGCAGATGGCATGCCCTGTGCAAGGCTAGTATGCCTATGGATGACAAATAATACATGAGTCGCATGAATTTATGCTTGCAGTTTTGTGGCAATTTGGGTGTGAAAGCTTAATGGAACTTATAATTACATCAGATTATCTTTTGCTGGAAGGGCACCCATGGTCTGGGAAAGCCATTATGAAGCTATTGCCTTCTTTTAATTTAATTTGAAACCATCCACTCTTTTATAATGTCAGCCGCTGCATCTTACTACTGAGAGAGCCAATTTGATAAAAAAAATGAACGATAACTGATGTACGTATGTGTGTTTATCTACAGATTCAGCGCAGCAGCAAGACATTTTAGAGGACTTCTTTCTCTTTGCTCACTGATATCTTCCTCATCTCTTCCTTGTTTTCCTCCTGGCTGCCAGACTAGCAATCTCTTGGGCTCTCAAAGGAAGCAGCAAAGGTAGTGAAGTGTGATCTGCTCTGCTTGTGCATTTGTACAGATATCCATACTGGAAGGATCAATCTTTTCCTTAAACCAAAACAAAGTTATCAGAAATGTATTTATTAGTTGTAAGCAGCACCTAGAATCATCTAGCAGTATAAAAGACTAAATATGACATTCATATCATAAACTACAAGCAAACCTCTCACAAGTCAGACTAGAAAGTAAATAATAATAATAAATCGGTAGGAATGCACTTCTTACACTTGTACCACAACTGTCTCTAATGCATGACTACAACGGCAAAGCCAGACTACAGCTGTTGTCCCCACTGCCCTTCCCAGAGTTGAGCTGAGGTTGAGGCTGCATGGGGCTGCAAGTACTTCTGGCGAAGTAGGCATTGCCAGAGAGCTATTGCTTTGGGCTGTGAGGAATAGGGATGTGCGGGAGGATAACTGACAGCCCTTGAGAAGAGTTTTGGGAGAGGTGCTGGGGAAAAGGCTCTGGGAAAGATGGGGAGTTTTGGGGAGAAGTGGAAGCTCCTCCTAGCTGCAGGCAGGGTTAGGTAAGCTGGATGGAGTCAGGACGTACCTGGATGCACTCTGGATCAGAAGTGCTGGTAGACAGCATCAAAGAATCATAGGGGTTGGAAGGGACCTTTAGGGATGATCTTTTCAAACCACTCTGCTAAAGCAGGCTCTCTTCAGTAGGTTGCACATGAAAGCATCTGGGTGAGTCTTGAATATTTCCAGAGAAGGAGACTCCACAACCTCCCTGGACGTCCTGTTCCAGTATTCTGTCACCCTCACAGTAAGGAAGTTCTTCCTCATGTTTGTATGGAATTTCATGTTTGAATTCCAGTTTGTGCCCATTGCCTCTTGTTCTGTTGCTGCACATCACTGAAAAGAACCTGGCCCCATCCATTTGACTCCTGCACTCTAGGTATTTGTAAACAGTGGTAAGATCTCCTCCTAGTCCTCTCTTCTTCAGGCTGAACAGTCCCAGGTCACTCAACCTTTCTTCATGAGGGAG
The DNA here is from genome assembly GCF_002078875.1 of Numida meleagris. Lineage (NCBI taxonomy): Eukaryota > Metazoa > Chordata > Aves > Galliformes > Numididae > Numida > Numida meleagris. The sequence continues at coordinate 45,954,775 of NC_034410.1, read as the reverse complement.
ATGCTCCAGGCCTCTCATCACCTTTGTGGCCCTCCACTGAACTCTCTCCAGTAGTTCCCTGTCTCTTCTGAACTGAGGTATCTAGAACTGGACACAGCACTCCTGATGTATCCTCTCCAGGACAGAATATCGGGGGAAGATCACCTCCATTGACCTGCTGGTCATGCTCTTTTTAACGCACCCCAGGATACCACTGGCCTCCTTGGCCACAAGGGCACACTGCTGGCTCATGGTCACTCTGCTGTCCACCAGGGCTCCTAGGTCCTTCTCCACACAGCTTCTTTCCAGTAGATCAGCCCCTAACCTGTACTGATGCATGCAGCTGTTCCTCTCCAGGTATAGGACCCTACACTTGCCCTTGTTGAACCTCATCAGATTCCATCTGCCCAACTCTCCAGCCTGCCCAAGTCTCACTGAATGGCACCACAGCCTTCTGGTGTGTCAACCACTCCTCCCATCTTTACATCAACAGCAAAGTTGCTGAGGGTACGTTCTATCCCTTCATCCAGGTCACTGATGTAGATATTGAACGAAACATCATAGATATTACAGTCTCAGCTCATTTAACTGTGGGTACAACTAGTGCAAGTTTTTCTGCACCTTTCTCTTTCTCCTCCATCATGACTTCCAATTCAGCTGTATCTCCTGGTTCAGCAGAGGTGTTAAATGCTGCAGAGCCATGAGGTGCATTTCCAGCATTTTACCCTTGAGTTTTCCTTTGGTAGCTGCTCAAGAGTGCTCTGCACTTAGTTACACCACTGAGGTACTGTTGCCTACCATTATTATTATTCCAGCTAACCAGGGACTGACAACAAGGCTGTGCTGGGGAATACGCAAATCTCTGACCCTCAGTTACCAGCACACCTTGACTTGGTAGCAGATAGCCTCATGCTTCACTTTTTTTAATTATCATCTCACACTTGCTATAGGATGTTAGGAAGATAAAGTGTGTCCATAGCCCATTACCAAGGGCTACATGACAGGCCAAAACCGGCTCTGAGACATTTAATTTGTATGCCATGGCCCTATCTCTCTATAGTATTATTTATTCTTGTGACTTTCCTCCTTTAATCTCAGTTTTCAGAGCTTCAATTTTCCCTAGCTATCATGTGTTGTGATGTATCGTGAGTCATGCCTCATATACTGCACAGTAGTAGCGCATGAGAAGAGAGTGGAGTGTGCCAGTGTAACTGGAGGAAGCATTGTTTTCTGAAAGCTGAATCTGCCCTGCTGCAGCAGGGCTAGTTTCAAGTTTCCAGCCTGAATGAAGTTGCTACCTTAACCTTTAGTTTCTTTAAGATTTATTTTGAACAGATGCCACTGCAACAGCACTGGTATCTTTTATGATAGCAGAATCATTTTTCTCTGAAGCCAGCAGCACTGTAATTAGTTTAATGTCCACTAAATGACAGCCCAGTGTGTGAACTTTAATCACAGCTGCTCTGGGTGTTATTGGTCCTTCAGGACTTAGACTGAGCCAAGCCATGCAGACATGGTGTTAATCTTGGACTGCAAATGTGATTGAGAGCTTATTATGAACTTCGCCAATTTCCGCAAGATTGATGCTTTAGATCAACCTGGCTCCATGTGCTCCGGGTAGCTGCTGAACTGAGTATTTATGCAAGGAAATTATTGTACCAAATCTTGAACTTCGATTAGAAGGCATCAGAGATATATTACAATTGGCCTTTTATTCAGCAGGAATGAAAAGAATCACAACTGGATGCTCCACACATGTGGCAAAGGGAGCAGTTGCCAGCTCCAGGAGGTAAACACTTTTATGTATTTTGCCATCTATTGCAAAGCAAAGGGTGTCCTTTCAGAGCAGTTTGTTTCAGAGGAAGGTGCAAGGGGGAGTGATGCTAAGAGGCTGCTGATTTATCTGGAGACCACCAGTTGGGAAAGTCTGTTCCATGGTATATTTTCCAAAAGGCCCTGACCTTCAGTGGCTTGGTATCAGGATTCACCAGGAAACGCGTGTTCTGGGCACAGAGAGGCTGAAAACAATGCTGGGTACCAATGCCCTGCTGTAAAGACTGCGAGTTGTTCTGTGACAAGCAGGAGAGAAATTCCAACTTCTGAACGTACGGTTGTCTCTGAAATGAAATTCACTCCTGTTTCCTTCCCTCTCCCACAGATTAACAATTTGTAGCCAGCTGATATTATCAGTAAATTTAATTAATTTTTCCTTCTGGAAATCCTTCCCTTCCTCAGTTTTCCTCAGAGACGAAAGCTTGTTTTGACAGCTGCTCAGGTGGCAAACTGGGATCCTGCCTGCTCTCTGGTGGGATTTCTGCCTGTTGCACATGGACCTCAGCTGAAAATCCAAATAGGCTCCATTGTGGAGCTTGGCAGACCCTGCCTACAGACCTCAACATGCTACAGCCCTGCTGTGTCGCTACAAGGCCTGGGTATTTAAGAAGCAGCACTTGTTGCCATTGCTGCTGAAGGAGGTAGAGTTTTCCTAATGCCATCTCTCCTACAGAGACTGCAACATGTAAACACTGAAGCATTTGCTTTGAGATTTTGTTTACCTTGACGAAACTCCAGCTTCAAATGTGCCACAGGGAAACTGTTTGCATGGGTGTCCAGTAACAGATTTCTTGAGCAGAGGATGTAGCAAGCTTAACAAAGAGGTAGAAGTAACCCATGTGGAAACTGATTGTGTGGAAAGAGTTGTGTGTTGGGCAAATCGTACCTCCCAGAGACTCCAAAGAATTCAGGCTTTTTACTGCAGAACACCAGTGCTCTACCCTCGTTGCCCTGACCATTTTATTGCGCTGTGTTAGCTCTTCAAAACAGGCCATTTCCTCGGCTTTTGGGAAAAGCTACTTCAGCAAAGAGTCAGAACTGGAAGGTGTCCTGGTGGCATTGCCTGCCTCTGTACATCAGCAATACGAGTCTGCATCCTATCTGAGAGAACAGCGTGGAAGTGGGAACTTCCTGGTGTTTCCTTCACACATCGGTTTGTGAGGAATGTGGTGGAGGGGGGTAGTGAGTACCAGAAGGCCTGGGTGGATTTCATGTGAGCAGCAAGTTGCTAGAAAAGCATAGTGCTAAGGCAGAGGAGTCTCTGATGCTCTCTGTCATACACAGTATGCCCTTAATGCCAGCACGCATCATCAAAAGGATGGCATCCCTGTGAAATCAAAAAATGGTTTGAAAACACATTTGTTTACACAAACAGTGGATTTTCACATCGAAAAAGGTAAGCAGGAAACTATACAGGCATAATGTTGCTGTGTGGTAGGGAGACAGGATGCACAAAGCCAGCAAACACACGATGAGAGCTCGTGCAATCCTGCAGCTGCAGCAGTCCAGGGCATATATCTGCGCTGACTCCAGAGTCTAGCGGAGAGAGAAAACTTTGTCACAGAGATATATAATGCAATTACTGTCTGAAGCATCCTTCTTCTGCAGCCTCAAAGTGGCTGATGTTTGGCTGATACTGCTTTGTCTGTGCAGTGCCGACATGGCTAACGCAGTTAGGAGGAGAGGCAGAGCCAGAGGTTTCCACTTGAATAATTTAAAGCTATAAATAAACTGGGATTATCACCGTAAGCATTTTTCTCCATTTCTTTCTCGTTTTTTTCTTCTCATAACTCAGTTTTTACTTTTCCTTCTTGTCAGCTAGCATTCCTCACTCAATTTTTCTTAATACCAATCCAAATCTGCTACCTATCACCTGCTACTTAGTTCTGCATAAAGAGTCTGTCCTCATCTCACTCATTTCAATTAACTGCCATTCTTAAATGATCTTTTCCAATCCGTGCTAACCCCAAGGCAACTCTTATCTGCTGTCTCAATAGGTGATTAATGACTTTCCATTCCTGGAACCAATGTGAAAGACAAAAGAGAAATAAGACAACCCAGAAAAGACTCCTCCTAACCTTCCTTTCATCTCAGTCTTTCAGGAAGGCAAAAAGAGTAATAAATGTTTTACTCTTCAGGGAACACCCACTCTGCTGGTGCTCAGTGTTAATTACCCAAGGAATATTTAAATGAATGAACTCTTCTGATAAGAAGAGTAATTTTCTCTTGCCAAGTTGAGCTAGTGGTGAAGAAGAGATTTCTTTTGTGTGTGTTGATACTGTGAGCTTCCTTTGCCTCCTTTGAGGAAGGTCTTGGCTGCTCCCCACAGCCCAGCCCAAGAGCAGGAATAATGCACCTCACAGGTGTGATTTTATGCCTGTGTCTATGACTTTGGAGTTGCAGTAATTCAGTCTGTGGTGATCTACAAAGCGCTTGTTGCTGCTGCCAGACATCTTTGTTGAGGTCATGCTTTGGGGTCCAGCACTACCTTGGGTACAAGGTTCTCAAAGTGCTTTGCAGCCATAAATTACTTTAATGGATTTTTATCCACATTGCTCATTTGTTCTCAGCTCCCAGTAGCGTGAACAAAGGTGGATCCAAGCACAAATGAAGTCCAGTTGTTATTATGGCATTGCACTTGGACTTGCTCCACAAGGTCTACCTGATTCCCTTCATCTGCCACAGTCCAAAGTCAGGTCCCCAAATTTGTTGAGTGATGATCTGTCATGTAGGGCTTTACAACCGGTGCCCGTCTGTGATTTCACACAAGGGTTGTTTTTCTGCACCCCAGGTCTCCCTGTACCATTCTGACTGCAGATCACTAGCACTTCTTGGATCCAATCAGACAAACATCAGCTGAGACACACTTCTTACAGCAGCCTCCAGACTGAGGTTAGCCAGCACATCCCTAGTGTGCAGATCAGCATGGAGTCCTTGTTCCTCCACAGCTCCATGCAAAGTTGAGTCTCTGCCTTAAACATTTACCAGCAGTAACAGAGGCTGTCCCTGTGTCCTGACTAGAGACTTCATGCAGCCCTGGCCATGCAGAAGGTGTGAGATCCAGCATTGCATCCAGAGGGGCTGGGCGTGGGCTGAGGAGGTGCTGGGCTTGCTGCAAAGCCACATGGCTGAGGAGAGGAGAACTCTGGTTTGGAAAGAAGGGGCTTGCAATGATGTACAAGCTTGGAGACAGAGTCTCATGAAGCAAAAGGAGCATATCTGTTTTATTTAAAAGTGATTTATGGTCTCATTTTCAACTCCTGCTGGGAATCCCACTGTGTAAGGACAGCCTTGAGGATCGCTTTGATATTGCCCAGAGGGTTTTGGTTTGAGTCGTACCAGCTCATTTTATGACAGGCTGTATCTGGTGTGGCTGGGGGGGTATCATGCAAACTGGTTAGCAGGTGTCTCTAATAAAGCAATGAACCCTGAAAGCAACATCTGTCTCATCCTACTCATGTTCTCAGATGATAATTGCATCACCTGCTCTGAGCCTCATTAGCACTGACAGTTCTTCCTCCCCTTGCTCCCAAGACAGTGGGGGAGGCACTTATCTAGTCTGTGTTTGGGTTTCCACTAAGCAGACACTGAGCCTTCACCTTCCATGGAGAGGCTTGAAGGCTACAAGAGCACTGGAGGTGCTGCTCCATCTGCCTCTCAGGACTGTCCTGGCTGGACTGAGACCAGAACCACAGTGGTGCTGCTTAAAAGGGGTTCAGATCATGGGAAGCTGGCTTATTCCAGACAGAGAACCACTCTATGGGGGTGAAAGCAAAGATTGCCATCCCTGTCTGGACCTGGCAGGCAGAGGAGCTCACCGCAGAGGCTGCACTGTGGGCAGGACACTGCTCTGATGCCTCTGGCCTGCTGCAGATTGTTTCATTAATTGCTAGCATTAAATGTGACAAGCGTGCTAAATCTGTGAGGGGGTTAACTGGGGCACTGAGGCTTCTTGAAGAGCTCCTGAAACTCAAGACATTGTATATTTTCCTTCTCAGTTAGCAACTTTTGTGTAACAGAAGACTGGGGTAAGCGCAGTGCTGTCCAAGGAGGGACCACCTGACTACTTCAGCATCTGATCATAAGCAGCTGATGTGTTTTGCTTTTTTTTTTGAGGAGGGAAGGAGGGGGCTTTATACAGAGAGGCAAACTGTATTTTTGCCATCTTTACTAGTGTCATACAAGCCAAAATAAAGGCCTCTGGGATTTTGGAGAAGCGAATCTAGAGCACTGTGACCTGGGAAAAAAGGAGCATAGAGATGGTCTTGGTAGTCTTCATGAAAAAATCTCTCTTCTGTTTTGGGAACACGAGACCTTTGGCTCTTCTAAGAAAGGCTGTGGAAAATTTCATTTACTGCCTAGTATGGGAATTAAACGGCTTCTCCTTTCCTGGGAGTTTTTTTCAGGATGTCAGAGAAGCAGGTTTGCCTGCCATTTGTACTAATGGTCCATATGACAGTAGCCTCTAGAGGCCACGGGACCGTACACATCTCCAGAGGAAGTCAGTCTACAGCAGTCCAAGAGCTGCTGTGTAGGATGATGGGTAGGAGCCAGGGAATAATTTTATCTTGGGCTATTTAAACTCAGAACAATGTGGTAAAATCCTGCTAACTAAACACTGAAAAAATGTCCGTGTTCCAGTCTGCTTTTCTAGGCTGTCCCACCACAGTATTAAATCCCTGATAGCTCCAGTACTATTGGATGAAGTATTGGAATAGTATTGGACTATTGCCTTGTCCACAGTTAAGCAAGAAGCTGAAGCCGTGGTGTCCCAGGTGCTATTTTTATGGGGTAATCTTCTCCATGGACCATTACAGTCTGGGCTTGCTTATTCCCAGTGCAGATAGCCTTCAATGAGACATGCCTCTGGTGCTACCAGCTAAGCATCCCATCTGCCTGCTAGTGTAGGACGATGTACTTCAGGCCTGGATTCAAGCATAAAGGAGTGGCAAGAAAATCTGCTGTGTGTGATCACACTCAGTCCCACCAGTCAAATAATTTTCCTTCCCATCTGGGATCTAGTGACTTCTGGTAAAGGTCTGTATTGCAGTTTGTGGTTTAGGGAAAAAGAAAGAAAAAGGAAAGGGAACAGGAAAAGAAAAACAACAATCATGAGCCTACGGTTCAGGAAGGATCCCACGCAACAGGAATGAATTGGAAATTCCTGTGCTGGCCATCTTCAAACCTGACTGCCTACAGGTATGTCAGTGGGGCCGGGCTCTGCCCAGCTGGAGGTCAGGCTCTTTACACTCCAGTGTCCCAGACAACAAAAGCACTAATGAAGATCGTTGCCCTCTCTCCCTTCCTTCTGCTTGGACATTGGTGTTCATAGCATGAACGGTGTGGCAGGGGAACTTCAAGGGTGATCACTCTCAACATAGACAAGCCAAACCCAACATCTTGCAGAGAGGAATTTCTCACTGCAACTTGAGTTATCTCTGGAAGAAGTATTGTCTTTGGCAGCAGGAGAAAGGCTGGGGAGGAGAGACCTTTGCAAGATACAGGGAAGCAGCTGGTTAGGCTGTGGAGCGAGTGCAAGAGAGAGCAAGGGCAATTTGCATTCATGTTGCATTTTTGGAGTGAAGTATGGTGACAGAGTAATAAACAACATGAACGGGCTGGTCACAGAAGTTTATTTTTGTTTCCCATATTTAGTATGACCCATGTAACACTTGGGCCTTAGGGAACCAGACTTCTCCCAAAGGGTAAAACAAGTAGCATCTGGTTTTGCCCTTCCATCCTCAATCACACAGGAGTTGGCACTCTTCATCCCCACCTTCAATGAGAACTCCCAACCTGTTTGCAGAGGGTGCCCCTGTGGGAAGGCTGCTTGAATTTGGAGAGACAGCAAGTGTTTAACATTGCACAGATGGCCCTGAAAGGCTTTTCCCAGCAGGACAGAGCGTGAGATAGCCAGTATGCTGGTGAGAGAGGTGCTGCAGGAACATGCCAGGAGTGGCCATTTTCTGCAGCCCACTTTGCAACAGGTACAGGAAAGCCCCCAAAGCCAAAGGTTTTGGGAATAGAACCACACTAGCTACTCTGTCTTCTGTTTGCTAGGGGTAATTTTGGCATTCTTCTTCTGCCACACACAAGGGCACACAGTGGCTGGCCAACACTGTGACCCTTGGAAGGAAAGGGGTGGACAGAGGCTATGCCAGCCGGGACGGGGCAGGCTGGGAAGGGCCAGGGTCTGCCTTGTGCTCTGGTGCCAGGGCGTGAGGTGGGAGCTGCTGCCATCCTGCCCAGAGCCCCACCCAGGACAGAGCTGCAGGAACCCAGGGCATGTTGAAGGGATTGCTTCAGTGCTGCTACTAGGCTGTGTCCTTTAAGTCAGATTTCACCCTCAGCTACATCTCCATTTTCCCTGTTTGTGATGCAAAGCTGAAATAACTCTCACAGTCTTGTAGTTTCATGTTGTCAACCTCTGACCCTACCAGCTGGAAAACCACTGGTAGCATAGTAATTACTCAGATGATGATTTACTTCATTCTAACGAAGGTAAATTTATGTTCTCTCTTCGTAGTGTGTATGTGTCATTGACTGGTGCTGCTTTATTTTTTTTGTTGTGCTTTGTTAATTTGAAGCCTCTAGGAATGTGCCCTGTCTCTTTCTCCTGGCTTCTTCTCCTTCATGCCTTCAAGGAGAAGTTATCCTTTATTTTCCATACCTCATTATTTCAAGGCACCCGGGTTAAAGAGGTGTGATTTACATGTTGTTCTGATACCATTTCCAGGCTGTCCATTTGTATGCAGCATGCAGCTCTACCTTTGCTGGATGGATGACACACACTTCAGAGCAGTGTGTCTTGACTATCCTCAGTGCATTGCAGGTTTGCAGTTCACCCGCTGGTAACTCCGGGTTTATATGCGATATGCTTTGCCTAACACAGCTAATACTCATCAGGGCTACACTTCTCTGCCCATACAGCTCTCTGTCTCAGTACTTGTAGGGCACTGACAACCATCCTAACCAGGTGCTGGGAATGTTAAGATAAGGAAAAAACTCAGCTGTGACAGATTTTTAAGGGAATGTCCTCTTGCCTTTGGCTTGATGTTACCGAGTACTATTACTGAATGTAGTGAATATATTGAGAGGGATATGCATATCAACCTACCTCTGTGTTTATGTGGTGTTTGTTTGTACATATATGAAATATTAAACGAATGCCATCTTACTTGATAGGACGAGTGATGTTAATTTGTGTAGATGCTGAATAGAGTTCCTAGAGCTACTCAAGAAAAGGACATACATTGGGACCTGACACAGCCCCGATGTAGTTTTTCTGGGCCTCTTTGTGGTGAGCCTGCCAAGTGCTCATTCCCCGGGCACATGGCAATTTTCTATATAAAGAATGGTTTTAAAAATAACACTCATATACCTCTTAGATTCAGAGTGGTTTTTTTTCTTGCTATGGAAAACTCAACATTGTGATGACATGCAGTCCCAAGGGTATGTATTCACCCTGCTTTGCAAACTGTAGTGCGCACAGTCTGGATGATAATTTGGGACTACATTTTTCTGAAATGTCTGGAATAAGAAATGAAACACTGGTGTTGTTCTGACCCTAGTTGCAATAAGGAACAGAAAGAATATGCATGGGAACGTCATTCATATTCATCTCTCCTTGTATTTTAAACATAAATGGACCTGCTTTGCACTCACTCACTCTCTTTTGTGCTTATTTTCACTGCTGTGCAAACCAGGAAACAGAAAACAAAGACTTGCAGTTTGATTTTTGACGGATGTGAATGAGCACGGCAGCATCCATCCTGCTCTGATTGCCCAAGCCAATGCTATTCACACTGGTGCTTCTTAGCGTCTCCACATGTTGTCCAGCAGAAACGCTGTGAAATATTAATAGCAAATGAGCCACACCTGAACTGACCTCGCTGGGACTGCAGTCAGTATGTGTTACTGTTGCTTTCAGGACTTCGGGATAGGCGATATGCTTGGAGGCAGACTTGGGGCCAGGCTAATATTTTCTGTGTTCTGTGTTTTACATTAAAAAGTTCTTAGGATCAGTTCAATACTGTATTAAAGTTAAATGCAAAACATTCTATTGAGAAGGCCACTCTTGCCCACCAGCTAGTAAAGGAAATTCTACGAAAAATGAAATAAATAGGGACAAAAATGCAGCTCTTTTTTTCATTTCTAATAATGACTAGTAACTTCTGAAGTATTATAAAAAGCACCAAAGACAGAATAGTCACCTATATGTATTATACCTACACATCCAGATATCAGGGCTAGGAATTCTTCTGTCCCGATATAGATCTTTGATCTACAGAGGTCTGCATCCAACTGCCCAAGGCTCCCGTCATTGTTGATGGTAGAAACAGGCACTTGAGAGGGACAATACAGCTTGAGCAAAAGCAGAAGGCTTCAGTAGGTCATATAAACCATAATACTGAAGTGCCCATAGCTCTCTTTTCTGGGGAAGGAAGAAAGGCAACTGATTTAGTAGCTTAGCTGTAGACATTTTCAGTTTGATAAGTTACATCATAGAGTTTTGGAAGAATGATAACAGTGACCAGCCTTTTCCAGCATAATAGATGAACTCCACTCCCTATGGCATTCAAAGATTCTTTTCATGGTGGACTTAAGTGAGACAAGATTGATACAGTTAGCTGCACTTATTCAGTGTCCTTTAGGGAAAGAAATGTAACTTGAGCGCTCAGTAAATCAGACTTGTCTGCATACATTTAGAAAAAACGAGTAGGGTTCATTTTCCAAACATTTCTGCTTAATGCCATTTTAGACAACTTACATGGTCCCCAGTGGTTTCTCTAGAAGGTTACAGCTCTTCCAAATCTCCAGTGTCACTGCCTGCTACTCTTGTGTAGACTCCTCAGTCTATAATGGCACTCGGTGCTATATTTAGTCAACTGAATCTCAACCAATAATTACAAAGAAAAGGCCTGTGCTAAAGACACACAGTGTTTGTAGGAATAAGTGTCTTAGTCCCGCTGGTGCAATGAGTCTGCAGCTGACCATGCACTGCAACATCTGAGGCTGAAGTAAGTCACCAAGCTGGAGTGGTCAGGTGGTAGAGCAGGATGATGATACGCTGAGGGAGACACTGTGTTATTTATGGACGGGAGTAAATCATGACTTAGGCAGTTCACCCTCAGCTCACGTTGGTCAATCTCCCTAGCACTTATGAAAATATTCTGCAGCCAGTTCTTTGCTGTGATGAGATGCTGAATGGCTTAAAATACAGCCTGATCTGCCAGAAACAAATGATTAGGATGGCTGCACTGCTAAACTTCTCTCTGAGTCTATGCACGCTACATACATTACAGAAGAACCACTTTAGAAATGGTTTGCTAAATATGGCAAATGCAAGTGCTGTAGATTTGAAATGGCAATGCTCAGTGATGTTTGTTGCTGATGACTGTAGTAAATGCTCTCAGAGGTGGCTGACTGAAAATGATAGTGGCTGATGCAAAGAAGCCAAGAAACATACACTTCTATTCTCCTTCCAACCATTGCACATTCTTTATTAAGCAGAATATTAAATTAAATGTGAACAGTATTCATCTCCTAAAGTTCAAATTTGCTGAGGAAACGTCAGATAAATTCCACTCCACTGCAGCTTCATTTAACTGCTTGCTAATTCAGTACCTATTGCAAATTGCATATGGTAGGAAAAAGATAATGGGATACTCATCTGGATTCAGAGTAAGGCATCCAAAATTAACTTGAGGAAAATGTCCTCAATTCAGCAAAGTGCTTCAGCTTTAAGCGTGCAAACAGCCAATGAATCACATGCTTAAAGTAAGACTCATGTATGTGCTTCTTGCTAAATTAGGCATAAATTACATCTCCATATCAAACAGCAGCAAAAACCCAGTAAAAAGACAAAATAAATACACACAAAAAAGATAACCATGAAAGCTTTGGTTCAGAAGCAATGTTTGCTCAGATGTAATGCAGTCCATATAGGGTTTGTTTTGTTTTACTCAATCACTTTATTATTTATTGCTCAGTATCAAAAGGAATCAAACTGACATTGATTAAAGGCCATTGTGAGTTGTAGGTAATATTCATATCATTCTTTGAATAGTATGATGCACATTGTAGGGATAAATTAAAATCATAGAAGACTCAAATAGGGAATCACAGTATGATGCAATCATGTAAACAATAGCACATATGTATAGATTAATACAGATTTCCTTTGCCCACTTTACAGGTCTGATCAAAAATAGCAAATATTTCAATTCTAACAAACATTTGAGTTTTTTCTTTAAACTGGTGAATATATATGTATATATAAAAATCATATAAAGCAGAGTGGATTATCATGACTTTACTGTTTTTCGTCTTGATCTTTAAGGCTTGTCAGAATCCTCCGTCTTCCCACTAAGTTTAAAGGTTACTTAGGAGAATGAGCTGAGCAAATGTTCATTGTTTGCTCTGTAGAAAAGCCATTTATGGCTTTTCTTAATATGCTGATATTCCCATAGAGGAAGATATGAAATCAGATACTTTCGATCAGCCAGAAGGACATGAATTATTGGTGTAGACCATTTGCATTACAAAGGACAAAGTTTCAGCAGTTGACACCCCTGCAACTTCCTCCTCAGCAATTAATTGATACGTAAGAGCTGCAAAATATGCCTCTGAGAGGCTGCAGTCTGATCTGCTCTGTGAGCTTCTGGTCATGTGTAGCACTGCACTAGATTTCGTAAGGCTTTGCATAAGGTCAGCTGTTGGGCATCCCAACTATGAGACCTGAACTGGGCAACACGGATTCAAACTGCCTCAATATAAGGAAGTAGAACAGACAGCATCTTTTAAGAAATAATGTCAACTTTGCAAAGGCCTGTACTAACCTGGCAGCATCTGGATTTCTTCTTGCAGTGCTGGCATTTAGGACATCCATTTGCAGCTAACTGCAGTAGTATTAAAGACTGGCACTCAATCTCAGGCTGGTCAAATAAGGCATGAATTCACCCGGGAGCTTTGGGACAGGACTTAATCTCTATGTATGTCATAATACATGCTAAGCTGTTTAAGTGTATTTGGTGCAATTACATCCAATTAAACGCTTGGAAATTAGGTTCGCTGTCTTGAAACATCATAAGGTCCCTGCTCTACAACAGGATTGGCACCGGCTGACCTGTATAAATTGGTCAAAATCCACAAGTCCCACAGAGTGCTCTCCATATCACATACCCTAGACATATTTGCAGATGGAGGCTTACATGGACAAACCAGACCTGTCTGTTCAGTCGCACTGGGACTGAGAGGGCTTACGGGAGGCTTGCAGTTGTTTATGCCAAGGAGGAACTCATGTGAATGTATTTACTGATGAATCTGCAAAACTATTTTAGCAAATGAAGACGACGACTTTGGTGGGTGAACACAATGCTAAGACACTCAGTGTCTTACTGTCACGAGTTCTGGATTTCAGTACAGTCTTCACTTCTAAACGCAGTCTGTCCTTTCCTAGTGTTTTCAGTGTTCCAGGGGGTTAGTTAACTGCCTTATTTTTTTTATAAATAGGATTAATATATAAAATATTTTAAGTGCAATAAACACAGAAAAATACAAAACATTTCAAGCCTGTGGCTCTCTCCCAGCATTCCTCCCATTTTCTGCCTCACCAGATGAAGGTGCAGGAAACACAGGGGGACACTTCCAAGAAGGCTCATGAATTGGAGGGCAGGCCATTTTTGTGAGCTATGAGAGCAGCCATCACACCTGGCACACGCTGAGAGCTTTTGTTCATATACAGAGAAAACAAAGGACACACAAGGTCGCTACTCTTTCAGAAGGTAAGATTGCACAGAAAGAGAAAGCTGCTGACCTCCAGGGCACAGTGCACTTCTCGAACTGACGTTCACATGGTGACTCCAAACTGCTTTGATATGAGACTAACATCAGAAATAAACGCTTAAACTGGTTGGTTGACACAGGGGACAGAACTGTAGAACCACAGCCACAGTTTACTACCAGCATTGGGCTGTAGTACGAGGACAGTTTGACTGGTATTCGTCCCATCCCCCCCCAAATACACACCTCCAACAAGAAAGCAGTCCAACAGTTTTCTAAGACACAAGAGCGACACTTGAGTTTAGTCCTTCAGAACAGCTGTCTGTTTCCATCAGGGTTGCAATAGCCATCTTCTTGCACCAGAAATCAGCCCAGACTTCTTTTTCTTACCTTATTTCTATTAATTTCCAAGGGCCTCTCATTTCCCTAGTGGTTTCTGAATATATTTTCTTTCAGCCATTCCACTTTTTCTTATTTCTTAGTGTTGCTGTGGCAGTCTAAATGTCTTTTTCTTCTTGTAGTTGCAGTTTTCCCACTGTTTCCCTGAACATCTGCAAGACAGCCCATCTGGGTTGACACAGTGTGAGATGAGGCAGACAGGCATTGCCAACAAAGGGCTCCTACTGCAGCAAAGCGGGCTGTTGGAATCAGATGTTTTCTAAGACGTCTATGGGGACAAAGCCTTTCTTCTTTCCGCTGTATACTTTGATGAAGCCATCGTGTTCCTTTTCTGAAGTCACGCAAATCTGAATACAAAGAAAGTATGAAAATAAAAATCTCTTTGCCATGAAGAGACAAATTATTGAAGGCTATTTATCAGGTAGGCTGGACACTCTGCTAGTCACTTCTGTGGGTAGAAGAATCCTTTTTAGGCTCACTGCTTTGACAGGAAACTCAAACTCATATGTTCAGAGCATTACTGTTCCCCTTGCCTCTCTGAAGTGTCACATATGAATGAGAGGCATTAAAATCATTAACACCCTCATAGAGGATCAAATATTTTGAAGCTTGAATTATGACTTCAACCTAGTGTAACTACTGTGATTTAGTTATCTGTGTATGAGAGGTGTGGATAATTCAGATCATGAACTACCAGGCTCCCTCAACAGTTGATGAAAAATAATCACGATGCCAAGGTGGGTCACTCGCAGCACCTGATTTGAATGCAGGCATATTCTCTTTGGCATATTTAAAGAGCCCAGGTGCTTCTCAGATGGGCAGCGGGTTATGTTATTCACTCAGCTCTCTCACCTACAGGCACCTGCGTCTATTCTGGATACCAAAGTATGTGACCTGAATACAGCTGTGTGAGTGAGTCTGCATAACACCTGTGACTAATGGAGGTAAGTTTGATGGAAACCACATGGTCTTCACAGTAGTGCAAGCACTACATCATGTTAAGGATCTGCATTTCCTAAAGACCTTTGTGAGCTCAGGTATTTCCATTTTAGGGCCCATCCTGAGACTACTTCAGCAATGGATGAGCCATTTGAAAGCACTGCTACTTTAGACTGGGCACTTGAGCACAGAGGCACAAAAATTAAGATTTTTTTCAAACATCTGTGCTAAAGAAATATGTATTTCCTATTACTCAATTATGGTTAAAAAAAAAAAATAGAAAGTTGACGGTACTGTTGAGATCAGCTCACTGATTTCTCATGATATAAGTGCCAGGTAGTTTAAGCCCTGTATCTGGATTGATACTCACAAAGGCTCTGATAGGTTTTTACCGTGTTTAATTACAACAATTCAGAGAGTATAAGATGACCTCAAATGGCTAGAAATGTTCCTGACTAAATGCATTTCAGCATGACTCTTACAAATTGTATGGTGACACCTAAATAGCATGTCTCAGCTGGGGGTCGAATTGTCCTCTTGTTGCTACATACATAAAATTTACTAGCAATACTGATGCTGCCAGTGGGAAATGAAAGTATATATGAAGGAGGTGATGTTGCTTCGTATTTGCCACCTCCAGTATTTGGAAATGTAGCTGAAAACAAGGGTTTGGAAAACATATGTGCTCATTAATATTCCTACTTAGGCTACCTACTTAATTCTAACTGAATTGCATTCCTGGGGCAGAATGACTGAACGCACCAACAGAGTTGACATCCAATTAAAACAAAATAATGTATTGTTGTTTGGGCTAAATCACACGGAAAGAGTGGGAGAGGTATGTAATTGATGCTGTTTTTGCTCAGGTACTGTCACAAAGGAGCCAAGCTCATTTTGTGTGATGAATCCCTAGCACAGTAGCAGCTCCCTAGCCAGGCGCATCATTGAAGCAGAGATGTGTGAAGCAGAGGTATACAGAAAGGTTCTTCTGAGTATTGCGAGATGTTGGTCTGTCTTTGAGAAAGACTATGAAAACTTCAACAACTAGAGGAAAAGCCTACAAAGAAGCACGGGATTAAGGATAAATGAGCATAGCACAGTGTCCAAAACCAGGGAAGAGCATCTTGATTGAAAGATGCCCATTCTCAGTTGATCCCTGCATGGGGAAAATAAGCTTTTGCAGGCTCTCTGTAATAGACCTGGCTAGTTAAGGGGAATGCCTGACTCCATCACTGTGCTACCTCCTAACTAAAGAAGTCTGACATACCTCTTCCCTGATGCCTTGCACTGTCAGCAGAATGATTTGTGGACAAAAGAAAAATACAGAACTTTCTGAACAGAGGTTTTCTTTATCTTTGGAGTGGAAAAAGGATGGCAGATTTGATCTTTCAGAAGTTTTTTCATTCTGCTGCTGCTATTCAAGCTCTCCCTGATAACAGTGGGAATGCTCTGCTACAGCAATAGCCTTAGATCTTCACTGGGTATGTGGAAAAAAAGGCCTTTCTGCAAGATTTTCTCTCGCTCTACATACTAATACATTAATACATTAATCAATCTGCACTCTCCCAAATTCCAGCTGAAGTTCTCTCGCACTAATACTCTAAGCCCCGCACATGCCAGCCCCTGGATGGCAGAGGCTTTTCCCACTCTTTCCCAAGGAAGGGGATGCGTGCAGGGCAAGCTGAGCCTGGCTGCAGTATGCCACAGTTTACTAATCCTGTACAAGTCAGGAGGTCCCCAGGGCTGCAGCAGCTGCTGGAGCTTTGCACAGCTCTGGAGATGCTTCAGATTCAGAACTTTCAGGAAAGAGGGAACACAACCCTGCCTTTGGCCACATTTGTCCTCATCACCTTTTGTGAGTGCAGCCAATGGTGGGTGTAAATCAGGAGCACATGCTGGCATACAGAGTTTTGGGCTTTACCTGGTGAATCAGCTGTCGCTGGTGACAGCAAGTGTGGTGGTTGCAAAGGCACAACATGCCTAAGCTGCCATCAGACACCCACAGTTCACTGCATCCAACTGGAAACTGCTTGAAATGACAGCTACTCAGCCTGGCATGTTTTGGGGGCAAGGTGGCTGCGCAGCTATTCCTCTGTGAACTTGGCAGCAACGCAAATGGAGACAAACTATATGTTTTTTCTTTAGAAAGAAAATAGAATGTGCTCTAGCTCAAGAGATTATTAACAGAGTAAGCCATGGGACAAGCAATCACATCTCAGACTATTTCTCAGTCATCAGGTGATCTACAGAAATAACTGTAAGTGGGATCTAGTATTATAAAGTCATTTTCCCATTCTTTCATCTCACTTTTCTAAAACCAAACAAAACAAGCAAAAACCGAACTCAACAAAAATAAAACAAACAACTGCTCAGGTCTTGACTGATGTCTGAACTTGTCAACATCTGCCCTCAGGATCTCTTTATCCATCAGCCCTCTGCAGGGGAGGTGCAAGCAATCAGGAAATGATCCTTCAAGCTGCTGTCAGAACTCTCCTGTGCTTCAGAGTCCTACGGCAAATTCTCTTTGTCCCAGAGTAACTTTGAACTTGCTCTAGTTTTCTGTAGCTGTCTTTTGCTTATCTTCTTTCTTTCACATATTTAACCTGTCTGTCAGCAACAGGCTAGTTCTGATGAGACAGGAATTTGCTTATGAGGACAGCACAGCTTCAAGAGCTGTTCTGGAGCCTGGAGACAGTGCCAGGTCAAGAGGTCTGAAAGCTCATGCCTTCTGCTCGTCTCTGGGAATGACAGCACAGGGACACGATGAGCTTCCACATCTGCTTCTGTCTGTGCACTGAAATTCTTGCCTAAAAGTGAGCTCTGTGGATGGAAATGATAGGTAACTCAGTTTTCATGCTGATTTGGCTATAGTGCAAAGTATGATAACAGGTTTTATATCAGCTGCTTCACTAGCTTTTGGACCAAGAACACCAGCTTGTTTTTCATATGACATTTGTTTCAGGTTTTAAAGATGACCTGGATACATAATGTGCTGTGCTCAGGTTCTAGACTGTTGCAGAGCTTTGTGCCACTTGGTGTCCCTGAACAAATGTCCCAGTTAAACAACACAAGCACCAGTGCGAATGTGAGATAGCTGGACAGAAAGACCCTTTTTCCCTCAAACTTAGCTGTGAAGAGTAGTATCTATTGCAGGGCAGTACCACTAAAACTTCAGCATCACTTTCTGATCTGGGTTTGTTTCAGCAGTGCAGCTGATTTTCAAAGGCAGCCAAGTCATGCTTTAAGAAGTTCAGCTCCTTCTGGAGTACCTCAGGATGAAAAATGTGGGGATCTAACATGATGCCCAGGCAGCAAAGTGAAGAGCCAGACACCAACAAAACATATGAACTAATGAGAAGACTTGAGGCAAGTGAATCTCCTGGGACTGGAGTCCTGGGCTGCAGTCCTGCCCTGCTGAGCCCAGCCTCCTGGATGAGAGCTTGTGCCTGGGTCAAAGCCCATTTCTGGGCTCTTCTCAGGTGGCTGGATCAGACCTACACATAGCTGCTGATATACCCATACCTAAAAGTCACTCCTTCTGAAATGTGGGCAAATGGGTGTGTGGGGATGGATGCCTTGAGGACAGCAAGGCTGACAGCTCTGGTTTGGAGGCTGCAGCCACCGCAGCTGTGGCTTTTTTGCAGTCACTGCGGAACCCGGATGGGAGATGCCTGCTGCAGCGGGACTAGTTTACATCAGTGATGTTTATAGAACACATCCATTACAAAATGGATCTGTTGCAGTGACCTTCATGTAAACTCACAGTCCACATTTGGATGAGGCAGAGAGTTTCTGATTGCTAACTTTGTTACAGATGTCGTGGTTCGGGGTCGTTTCTGTTTCACAAGATCACTTGTGCAATCCAAAATCAATTGTGTTATTTAATCACAAAGAGCTCAGTCCTAATGTGGTTTATATTTGTGTGCTTGTAGACATCAGAGGGGCTGCCAGTAATGGGTATGAGCAGGGTTTTCTTAAAGAGGGTATTTCCTTTATTTAAGTAGGATACTGGAAGAGGAGGACCAACAGACATTCAAGCAATAGAATGTTATGTCTTCTTTAAAAATAAGGATGACCAAAAATGTGAGAAGCATTTAAAAAGAGATGCTTTTCCAAACATTGATGACATATTAGATAAATCTTTTTAAAATACTGACTTCTTCTTTTGTGAAAAGAGGTCAAATCAGAGCCTGTAATTATGTAGAGAAGCACTTGCATAACATGTGGCAATGAATTCAGGTAGACCAGAGCAGAAATTACAGGCTGGAGAAAATTTTATAAATCCAAGTGATGCTACAACTACAGCTGGAAATTATGCAGACAATACTGTGTGTGAGACAGATTAAAAATGTGGAAAACCACACAAAATGACTGGAGGTGTTTCCTCTGTTAGGAAGCCTGCTTTACTAATGTCAGGGGTAAGTCTGCCTCTCTCCAATGTACTTCTGATTGAGCCCTGCAGTGCCCTGTCACCTTCTACACTGGTTTCAGGAACTGTCAGCACAACCTGAACTCCAAGATGCTGCTGTTTCTGAAGCAGTACACTGCTTATTCCCAGGCTGTGTTTCATATTCCATAATGAATTTTTCAAGGAAACCTTTGTGAAGACAAACCCGTGCATATTGCATAAGACGTGCAAATGTGCTGCTTTGTTTTTCCTTCAGTCTTCTCCCTGAGTATTGGCTTTGCCAGAGAGGTCTGCATGAAGCTGAAAACCCAACATGCTATTCACAGGACATGAAAATGACAAATAATTCCAGAGAAAGCCTCACCTACTGTGCTTCAAACTTTGAAAATGTCTCTGCTTGCCTGAAATGGAGCCATAGATTCCTTTATGTAGAAAAATACCCATCATTTTTTGCCTTTTTCCTTACAAATACAGACTCTCAATCTGAGAACATTCATGTAAGGTACAAAAGAGATGGAGACCTGCAGTATAAACCATGGATGTTATCAAGCATTATACTGAAAATTCGTATTAATGGCACAGGGTAAGTTTTCCTGTTTGCCTTCATTGTAAGAATGGCTCTGAACCCCTGTAAAAACCCTGCAGAATTTCCCTCAGTGAATTAACACAATAAAATGAAGACAATCTGCCATACTATAGTTACAGGGATTTATTAGACCAGTTAATGAGTTTTTCTAGCTAAAGTGAGACTTGACAGGAATTGGTAGCAGTGAATAATTTCTCTTTCTTGCTAATCTAAAACAAGCCACTGTTTTGCATGTAGTACATCTATTGTGCTCACAGGACTCTGGATGCTGTGAGACAGCTAAAATGGCTGCTTAGATCCCACAGAAATCCCCTGAATGAAAAAAAGAAAGAATTCTGCAAAAATTTTTCCAGAAGTCCTATTCAGATGATTTTCTTGTCCTTTCCTTGTCCTCCCTTTTGTTTAACTCTCTCAATGGGAGAAATAAACACGGGGGAAGTAAAGGACAGAAAATAAGAGAAATACCTGAAGAAAGAAGGAAGAAAATTTGAGCTTGGAAATGTAAAATACATTTTTGAAATAAAAAATTCCTGGTAACAATTACATTTTTTTCAAAGCAAGAATCGTTCCTGAGGAAAGGAAGAATTGTTCTGCTAAAAAAAAAAGGCAATAAATGGTGCCCTTGAGGCGGTGATCTCTGAGGCAGGCACATGTCCTGCAGTCTTGTCTGACTCTGGGAGCTCCTGTGCCCTTGGCCCTACGCTGCTACCACATGTTGGCCCTGTGCAGGTTGCCAGCTCTCTCTGGGGACTGTCACAGGGGGCTCAGCCCCTGTATGCGGCTAGAGGGGGAAGCAGATGAGTTTCTGGAACTCATTTCACCTCAAAGTTACTCAAAATGGCCTTGAAGTTCCTTGAACGTCCCTTTTTTAAGATGATTTGTGCGAGGATGGAACAGGCTCTCACATCCCTGCACTCATGTGCTAGTTCAGCCTTGTCTCTGCCCCCCTGCTTTAACCAAATTTTTATTTCTCTTTCTTCCCATGAAGCCTCTCCCACATGGAGCAAGGACCCCACAGCACTCACATTTACCCTCAGCATTTGTGTGCATTTAAGACAGATATGGCTAAATAAGTCTGCTAAACCAAAAAAAAAAAAAAAAAAAAAAAAAAAAAAGAATAGAGGGGATAGACAGACAGGATGGATTTATCATCCCTTTTTTACCACCTGCCCTACCACAGACAATGCTGCACTCCTGACTGCAAGCTCCCTCGTGAGCCTGTTATGAACTAGGGACAATAGGAAGCCCTTGTGCTCAGATGCTGCTGCTAGACCAGCCCACATAAAAACTATGGTCTTGTGAGAAATGGGGCAAGAAACTGTGCCCTCACTGTCTGCAGGAGCAGCCACACTGATGGAGAGGATATGGTAGGCCTGCTGACAAGAAAGGGCTCAGACTGCCACTCTTCCTTTGTGCTGGCAAGCAAAAGGAATTGAGCTTCTTTATTGTTTCCCATTTCCTTGAGCTTCTTTATTGTTAATCCTAGAGCACAAAAGGTGCCAAACCTCCAGTTCGGCTTTGGTAATGATTTCTTCCCTGTGTGTACAAATATAAATAATAAAAGGAAGAGCTGAGTAAAAAAACTATTAGGCACATTATCTCTTGCTAGCAACTTCAGGGCTGCCAAATGTATGCAGTGCACAGGGCAGTTAAAATATATTCTTGTTACTGCCTTCCTTAAAAAGCTGTGTATGCCCAAGGACTGTTAGCACTAGTACATTATGCTGTGCCACAAGGCAGCAGCAAAAGTATGAGTTAACCTTACCCACTGCTGGAGTGAAGTATTACAAAAGTTCTGCATGGAAAATGTGTAGTCCCGGAGTCCACCCTAATGCTGATTTCTGTTCTACTTTGCTAAAATCAATGGCTTTCCAGGCACTGTAAGGCAAACACCTCCCAGTGACATGATATAAACTGCCAAAGGAAAGGAAGGTGAAACAAAACTGCGCTTCACAAAATACACTGATTGAAAGCTAGCTTCCTATTTTGTCCAGAACTCAGTCTGTGGGTGGCTCTCAGCCAGCCATCCTCCTATCTACATGACCCTACGCCACAAACCTTACTGTTCTTAATGCAAGTTTTGAGCCAAATTCTTCTCTCACTTTACCCCAGCAAACATTTATAGCAGCAGTAACAGATATAGCACAAGTCCTGTAAAAATTCTGTTTAAAAGTGTACTTAAAATCAGATCAGAGGCATACTGCATAACGGTGGCCGTGGCTTCCACCTTGTGAATCCACCTGAATAACACAAGGTAGAAAGAACTGCTAAAAATATGCCAGATGAACAGACTTTGTGAATCTTCACTGTATGTGGTGTACTATAACTCCCACTTGCTGCTTAAATTATGAATTGTAGAGAGAATGCGTGACATCACAAGCTATTAATGACTAAAGACGTTTTACAACCAGTGAATAAGGGATAAATTTAAGATTTACAGTTTTTTCAGTGATGTTTTAACTGTGCTCCTCCTGAAGCTGAAACAATGTGCTGTGTTAAATGTTTAGGTAAGGTAAGGTCTGGGAAGGGAGCTACTCTATTTTATTAGATGAGCTTCAATAGTGTTGAGAAAAGCAGACCATGTGTTAGGCACTCAGGTCTACCCCTACAACTTTATTTTCCAACCTGTCCCTCTGAGGTCAGCAGGTGACATATAAATATCTTAATGAACATCTGTAAGACTGAAAATTTAGGCCACAAAAGATAGGGAGAATGTGTTAGCTGGTTTATTACCACATTAATGGTAAATCTTGAAAATGTAGTTGAACTGCAGTGAACAGCATCTGTTTGTGCCCATTCTGCACAACCTTCCCCCTGGTCACACCAGTCAGACTGCTGGATGCTCAAGTCTGGTGGGAACTCAGCCTAGTGGGTCTCCCTGCATTTACCTGGTTCTCTTTCAGAGTTATCTGTCCCTGCTCCTTGCAGCCAATGAATGTCCTGATACATCTGTAAATCTTCTCGTCATGTTGCACTCTTTGAACGAAGTTAGCAGGAAAAAATCCAGTTCTGTCATCAATTTTTCCCTGTGGAGAAAACATATTGACAGAAGAAAGTTGTTACACCCGTGGCTTTAATACAAGTTCAGTATTGAAAATAATGCATTTTTCCCTTTTGAAATTTGACAGGTAGATACAAAATAATTAGCACATACCTTCCACCAGTCTTCATTGGAGTCTTCCAGAAGAGTGATCATATCCCCTGGCCTGTAATTAGAAGAGGAAAAGTGGATTAGGATGACTCTTAATAGCTATGCTGCATCAGCTCCCACAATTACCTTCTAATAGGAGGGCAGTCCTTCCTTGCTCATTTTCTCTGAGCATTTACTGCAGGTAGACTCAATGAGGCAGCAAGGTTTTCTTAAATCATACTCAGTAATGGAGGAAGAGAATTGCTGTATATTGAGGCTAGATCTTTATTGTGAGACAACACCTTCTGTGAACTGGCTTTTTGCTTCCTGTTTAATAAGAAACTGTTTAAAATGCAGTACCTATTTGTTACAGGCATTATCTTGTTAGTTCAAGACATTTTGCATTGTTGGGACACACTACTTTATCATCTGTGTTTTCAAGCTGTGATTGCAGAAGGCAGGCAGCAGGAAAATGGTTCTATTTAACTGACAAAGGCAATTAGTCAGCAGGGATATAATTCTGCCCAGGAATGTCTTTTTTTTCTTTGAATGGGACATATTTACCTCTATAATGCACAGTGCAGGGTTGTAATTGCTAAGTATCAGCATCCAGCTGACTAGTTCCAAAGCAGAGCTAAGAGAATAATTTGGCTGGAAATGCTAATAGTGAAACATGCCGAGCTGATTTTGTACAGGTAGTTGAACAGTTATTTGACCTCCTTCCCCCACTGGTGGCACTTCATCAACAATACTGTGTAATTATAATAGCACTGTGTTGTAGAATGTAAGTGGCAGCCCATTTGCAAATGGATTAACTTCAGAAATCTGTCTGCTTGATAAGAGGCATCTCTTTGATCTTAATAAAATTAATGGTTGACCCCAAATTATTTAGCTTCCCTTGCATATCATGTTAATCTCCTTGTATCAGTGAGGTATCAGCACAGGAGTCTGTCAACACATTGTGAATATGTGATAGAGAATTTAATGGACTCTGGCAGAGCACACATATAAGATATGCACTTGTTCAGCTGGAGAGCCTCTTTGGTATACTTGCCCAAGTTATCACTGCTGCTGATGAATAGAGAAACAGGAATTTAGTCTTTCCTCTAACACTGTGGGGTCTGAACCTCAATTTTTTGGTTTCAGAGGTGCCATCAAGAAGGCAACAGAGTAGGATTTTCCCTCCTCGGGAAGCTGTTCCATTGTGTTTGGAATAATTAGGTGTTCTTGCAGTGAGAAAGGAAGCTAGAGAAAAAGGATGACTTTGTATCTTTGTGGTAAAAGATTTCTTCCATAGGAAAGGACATCTGAGTCCAGCTAATATTTAATATAAGATACTTGTGTTTTGAAGGAGCCCAACATGTCTCTTCAAAGTGAACAGGCTGCAATGTTACTGGCACCCTGACACTGCAAGAGGAACATCTTCAACAAGAAAGATTTAGAGAATTCCATCTTTCAAACACTTTCAAGCCTAGTGACTAGAAAAAAAACTTAGAAGAAAATAAATTTCAGGCTGTCATAGGAAGAAGGTAATTGAACCTGAAGTCTTCCACATCAGTGGTCTGAGCACTGAGATTTTACAAGCAAAACCTGCAAATTTAGCTGTTACTTTTTACTTTTTTAGACTAACGCAGATGTCTCTAATCTCCCAAAAGAATTCATAAATAGAAGTCACAGGTGAAACTGTATTACTTTTCCTGCTTAGACTTAGGCTGCAAAATCCCTGTTAGGGGGCAGCCTGCTTGATGTTTACTGCTTGTTGAAATGGCTCTCTGGTCTTACCCTATTTTTTTTCCTCTGCATCACAGCCCTGTACTCTGCTCTACATCAGTGCTCTAGATTTCAGTAGGTGCCAAGATAGGTGCTTATCAATGCAGTGTCTGAAACCCAGGGTGCCTCTCTCCAGAACTTGCTTTAGGCACTGTAAAATACAGCCATCTCTTAGAATAAGCTTATTACTGGACTATCCCTTTTTACTTAAGCCAGAGCTCTGGAGAACAAGGCTGGCTGCTTCTGCTGTTGAGGAAGAAATCAAGGTTGTGTCAAATACTAATTGCTGCTGAAATCAGGACTGTCACCTCTCAGCTGCAGCAGTCTGCTACCCATTGCATGCCCTCACATGTGAGCTCAGATCTCCAAAAATCTCCCTTAACTCTTCCTTCCAGCTCACCTCCTTCCTCTGCTAGTTCTCTTCCTTCTGTTAGGATGATCAGTGTCCAGTCGATCCCTAACTTAGGCTCCCAGGACAGTACATATCAAGTCTTGACAATACTGCTGTGCTGAACCCATCTCCAGAAACTCAACTTTGTTGAACGAAAATTCATCCAAATGACCTGAATCCTGCCCTGCAGACACCAAACTGCATTACTAGCTATTTGTCATCACTTATGAAACAGCGTTAATCCATGTATTACTAAATTTCTGGCCGTGGGACAGATAATTTTGCTGTAGCCTAGTGACACTATTCCAAAACCTGGCTTGTGTCTCCATGGAAAGAGCCTGTCAGTAATGACTGGCCAGGTTGTAGGCCATAGGTTGTTTTAGCGTTCCATACGAGGGACAGGGGAATTTTGGAGAATGATGCATTTTCTGGTTTTCTGTGTCTGGCTGAGGAAGTCAGTGGAGGTGTGTCTGAGTGGAGTTCCTTGCCATGGGAAAATTGCTCAAGCTGAAATACACCCCTAAAGGAGCAGGATGCAAAGTAGGATCCCTCAAGCAGAATGGCTGACAAGTTGCACTAAAGGTCACCATAACCTGCGGTTATTTCCTGAAGAGGTGTCATGCCTAAAGTAATGATCAGAAAATGCCAGCAAAACAGAATGATAGGGAAACTTTCCATTTCTGCCTTACATCGCACCCATTCTTTCCAGAGCAATGAGAAGGTGTGGCTGGTAACACTAAAAAGGAGATGCTGACAATAGGGGCAATTCCCTAAATTTTGTGGCAAGTGCATGATTATTATCATATAGGGAATTCTTTGGAGAGAACTGACACAATTAAAGTCAGAGGCTCTAGCAAGACCCTGTGAAATGTGAACACCATGAGTCAAGCTTATTGCACTCAAATAAAAGATGTCCTTACACTTCGGTGGGTTTGGATTAGACCCTGCAATGCTAGCAACTGATGCAGAACTGAGGCAGGAAGCGTCAAAAAATAATAATTAACAAGGTCACTTTGCAAAGCTCAGAATGTATCTTTCTAGTATGAAAAAATGCCATCCAGCAGCTGGACATCATTCTTTTTTCTCATACATAATCTGAATGGGAGGGAAAAATCAAACAGGACTAGCAAAATGTTCAGCATTAGTATGACAGCTGGTGAGGAATTTCTGGTTGAAAATTTATGTTTGGAAATAACAAAGCAACTGAAAACGGAATATTTTCTAGTGGAAAGGCCATCTTGCTCCTGAAGTAACGTGTTTTTTAAACATTTTATCTGTTGTGTCCTTGAAAAATAAATAAATAAACAAATAAAGTGGACACTGGATTTGTTTCTATGAGAATATCTTTGTATCTACAAATACTTACATTAAAAAATGTCTAGAAAAAATGACAGAATAAATCCCCTTCTTTCCCTCCCCCTCAAGTCATATATAGCAATATAACCCTTAGTTTACATGCATTAAATCAACTAAGAAATATTTTGGGGCTCTACCTCATCTCCAAGTCTTCATTTTCTTGTGGTACAAATTTGTACAAGGCAACATAGGTGTTCATTTGTAACGTGCTTTTATAAAATGGTCCCTTTAAGAAAAAAAAAGATAATGAGAAAATGTACATATCTGTCTGGCAAAGATTTAGAAATGAAGTGTAACATATGGCCCCATATCTGGAGCTTACTGACATTGGGAAAACCCAGGAATTTTGTTTGCTTTGTTACAGTGAGGAGCCAAGGTCTGTTCTTCCAAGAGATAAGCCAGAATCTTGTTGCTTCATCAAGTCCTCATCTTGGAGGAGTGTTGCCCAAATAAACTGTGAGCCACCAAAGCAATAAATACCTTCATGGAGAAATAAGAGTCCTTGAATCCCAAGATCAATTTTCTGGCAGAAGTCTGAACAACTTGGTATTTTGGGTGAGACCATACAAGTGAGCTTGCCTTTTGCTCCTTCTTAACATATGAATGTTGTGAGCCCAGTAGTATACTGCTGGCATTATATGATGTGTCTATTATACAGGCCTCATAACAAATGAGCTCAACCTGTACAGTGCACAAGTCCAATGAATAGAAAGGAAAAATCACTTTTTTAAACAGAAACTTATTTGCACTGGCCTTCCTGCAGAGAAGACTGGCTACTCTTTTGCCTCTCCTTCTCTACTGGAAATCTGCAGGAAAAAAGGCACCTAAACCAAATCCCAGGTAATTTTCCAAATTATGTCAGTTCTCTGATTTTTATGATTACTGCTGTTCTGTTGTAATGACATGGCCTCCAAACTGGATGTTTTGTGTTAATAACATCAAATTATAGTAAACATAGGAACGTAAAAAGGTCCATTATGGGTCAACCAAAGAGCTATCCAGTCCCGTATATTGCTTCCAACCATGGCCAGGGGCCCAGAAAAGGAACAATTATGTGACAGGCAGATATTGATGTTTGCCCCAAATATTGCTCCCACCAGTCCTGCTACAATTTAACAGCTAAAGGTCCTCCCCAGTCAATATCATTCATGTCCTCCCATCCTCATTTTGTTCTCAGAAAATTTGTACCCGTACCGGGGAATGTATACTTTTTGGTTCTTCTCCAAAGTGTTCTGTGCCATTTTCGGAATATGTAAACACTGAAATAAAGCAAACATATGACATTTTAGAATAGGTTAAGGCTCTTCACTTCAGCAATGCCATCTTAGTTTTATTAAACTCTCCCTTTTCCCCCTTACTTTCTTTGACCCATTGTTGTCTCCTCTGAACCTTTTTACACCCTCAACAAATACATGTATTCCACTGAACTAGGCAAATGGCTCAAAACCATTTCTATCCCAAAGAGTTTACAAGCATACTAAATAACCAATTTTGATCAGATGACTATGCATCGATACCACATAGAAATTAAATCCCCTGACTGCACTACTATTTAAAGTCTTGAAGCCTTTTCTTCACATTTGATGCTGTATTTTTGTGTTTAAGACCAGAAGAATTTCCACTTGAAAGCAACTGCAAAACCTGATGGTCGTATGTAAGCATCACTGAGACAGTTTTGCAGCCAAGACCCTTCCTTCTTCTCCTGAATCCTCCGTCTCTACATGTTTGGTGGACTTCTTTGCTCTTTCTCTCCAGCAACCCCTGCCTGGGTGCACTGGCTATGCCCTCTCCATCTGATCTCACAGGGATACTAGAAATGCTTTGAAGTTGAAATGGGTTGTCTGAGACATAGGCCTGTATGTCTGAAAATGTGCTTCTAAGTTACTAAATCAGAAACTCAAGGAATAAAACAAGAATCACAGCTTATAACTGACCTGATTAGTACCTGATACAAATCAGTTACACTCTTCATAATTGCTTTGTGAGAAGACAGATATCCGTCTTCAGTTATCTCTTTGGGAAGACCACAGTGGCTTTATTAAATTGACTGAATTCCCCTTTACATTTCAACAGTTGCTTGGTGTTTTATGCTTCTGGATAAAGTCTGAATATGATTTTAGTATCTGGAGTCCTTTAGCACCTAGAACCATCAGCGTCTCCTCCATCCATTTACCCCTGCAGGTGTTCCAAGCAGATGCTGGGTTTTGTAGTCTCTAACAAGAATTTGGAAATCTCCAAAACAGTCATAAGTAGCAGGATGATTGTTAGAGTGCATTTTCTTTCTATTTCTCTGTGATACAGTTGCATGTATTCAGAGAAAAGAAGAAGCCAAGGAATCACTAAATGGCTGAATTCCCTTCTCTCTCTGCCCTTGCACATTCTCACATTTCTTCCATGAAAACATATTACTGTGGCTATTCTGGATTGCCAATGACAACCATGCAAAGTCTTTGAAGAAGTTTTATGAGTTAAATAGTAAGGCTCCTTGAGAATAGGCAGTTGTACTTAGATCTTGAAAAAAATGTACTGTTCTTGTAAAGGAGGAGATAGATAGAACGGTAGACACAGCATGAGTGAGAAAGATTTCCTACAAATGGACACACAGCCATAAGCACACAAAAACACATGTACTCTGACAAAATGTAAGACAATTTTAAAGTCTTAAAGTCTAACATGTGAATGTGAAGTCTGTATATGAGTTGATGTTTGTGGCATTTAGCGTGAAACTGCCCCAGGTTGTCTCCAGGTGGTTTGATTGTGGCTGACCTGGAGACCTCCTTGTTCTCTTCACCAAGTCCTGTGGTAGAGAAGCACCTACTCTGCACACTGTCACCAGCACCAGAAGGGAAAACTTTAAAAAAAAAGCACTTTGCCAGTATCCTCTAGCATAAGGGTATGCATATACCTGGCATCTGTGTAGAGGGGTCCTACTCCTAATTCTATGTTCCACACTTTTTTTGTTCATGGGAGTAGGAGATAAGAAAATTGGACAAGTTCTGGTGAATAATGAGTTGAGTAACTAGGAGCCATTTGGACTTGCTGAAAGTCTTTCAGAAGAAGATGTGGAGGGATTTCAGCAGAAGAGCACATTTGGGGGAATTTCTGCTTGGTGGTAGAAAACAAAGCCTGGTTACTCATGTGCACTTTGTGAGCTGTGGAGGGCTCATGGACCACATCTTTGTGTCATATGGACCATACAGAATCGAAGAGTCATTGAATCACAGAATAGTTTGGATTGGAAGGGACCTTTAAGATTATCTAGTTCAACCCCTCCTAGGCAACCTGTTCCAGTGTCTCACCATCCTCACAGTAAAGAATTTCTTCCTAATGTCTAGTCTAAATCTACTCTCTTCCAGTTTAAAACCCATTCCCCTCATCCTGTTGCTACATGCCCTTATAAAAAGTCCCTCCCCAGCTTTCCTGTAGGCCCCCTTCAGGTACTGGTAGGCAGCTATAAGGTCCCCCTGGAGTCTTCTCTTCTCCAGGCCGAAGAGCCCCAGCTCTCCCAGCCTGTCCTTGTAGGCGAGGTGCTCTAGCCTTCTGATCATCTTCGTGGCCCTCTTCTGGACCTGCTCCAACAGCTCCATGTTCTTCTTGTGCTGGGGGTCCCAGAACTGGACACAGTAGTCCAGGTGAAGTCTCATGAGAGCAGAGAGGCAGAATCACCTCTTCTACCTTGATGCAACCCAGGTCACAGTTGGCCTTCTGGGCTGTAAGTGCACACTGCTGGCTCATGTTCAATCTTTCATCAGTCAACACTCCCAAATCCTTCTCCTCAGGGCTGCTCTCAAGCCATTCTCCGCCCAACTTGTATCTGTGCTTGAGATTGCCCTGACCCAGATGCACGACCTTGTATTTGGCCTTGCTGAAGTTCATGAGGTTGGCATGGGATACACATATCCTTGTGTATGTGGGGAAATGCTCACCAAATCTGGCTTTGCCAGGAAAGAGTCTCACATTTGCTGAAATCCCTGTTGATAACAGGCTCATACATACTTTTAAAAGTACAATTTGGCCTGGGGGGCTTCCGATACAGATGGTAATTCACAGCAAGGAAGGAGTGTAACTGGCTTAGAGGGGGCTGAAGCACTGGCGATTAGGTATGTCATCTTAGAATTGTAAACCTGGCAGATTTGCTGGATAGTTTGTGTGCCAGGGCCTGAAATAAACCATCATCCCCTGAAGTTGCTGTCACATGCCTATAGGGTTGATTCCATTGCCACATGTGCTGAGTCCTTTCTACTCTTTCTCTTTAAACAAAGAGGCTCAAATGTGCATGTTCCTAAAATCTTGTTTGCAGAGTGCAGGTTTTTATTGGAACAAAAATAACTGGAATGAACCTGATTCATCAAGGCATTAATGTGGAACTGCCTGCTAAAGGGGCAGGGGACAACAGAGGAACAAGGAGTGGTGAATCACCCTGCAGCAACATTTTGAATTTACTTTCCTAAATTTTTAATCTCTATTTAGTTCATGGTCTCTGGATATTTCTAGGAGGCACTGGAGTCTGAAAGCCATACAGCTCTGTTGTTCATGTCTCTACAAAACATAAATCCATCTCCTTTCATATTTGCTTGCCCTAGCAGCAAAAGAGGAAAAAAAAAAAAAAAAAGAGAAAAAAAAGAAAAGAAAAAAACAACCAAAAAAAACCACAGAAAAACCCAGAGATTTTGACAGTCTGAAAAGGATTTTACCATTTCCACAGCTTGTGCAAACAGTGCGGGCAGTTTATTAAAAATCTACCAAGGGGAAATTTTTGGAGTGACTGATGCATAATTTATACCCTGAGCCTCTGAAGGGTGGATTGTAAAAAGCCAGTGGTGATCAAAGGAATCGTTAATGTGCCGCGGAAGTTATTTGGAGGTTTGACACATGCTGGGTTTTTAAACTAATCTCTTTCAGTAAGTTCCTTGAATGCCTCTTAGTGCATTCAGCGAGGGCAGATCTCACAGCAAAAAAAGTTTCTTTCAGTTTCAGAAATTAAACTGCTGTTCAACAATGAAAAAAAGTTATCAGGAAACTCAGGCAAGGCCAAACAGGAAACTCAGACAAGATCAAATTAATCTCAGGTGGGCAGGATTACAAAATGTGAAGTAGGCTTAATTCTTTGTCTTTAACCAAGTCAGATCAATGCACATTGGTGAGATGGAAAAGCAAAATAAACTGTCAGGAGAAAGAAGATAGCATAGATGGGATGTTCACAAAATGAAAGGGAGGAAATGACTGAACACGGTGAGGAGAAGTGATAGGACCACTTGGAAAGGAAGGAATAAGAAGGAGACAGCATGAAAGTGGAACGAACAGCTAAAGCTGGCATCTCATGCACGTGAATTGACAGCTGCATGTGAGGAGGGCAAGGGGTCTAACAGAAAAAAGCTATGCTCCCTGTGATTTATTTTTGCAGTGTACATCTCATGTGAAATTTACCAGAGTAGCCTCCTTGTGCTAGGGAAGTCACTGATGGTTTGGTCCTGTAGTTTTACTAAAAGTGCTCCAACCCACTTTGTACTTATTGCTTCCCTTGCCACGACTGAATTCAAAAAGAAGATCATGTACACCATCCCACAGTAGCTGAGATTTCATCGCTCAGCTCTGGTCTCAAAAATGCTATCATGCCAATGCTGTAAAAGCATTACTCTCTGAAAAGCAGACAAAAGAATTGGCTATTAATATTATGGGGGCACATTCTGTAGCTGTACTGAGAAGATGCAATTATAATCAGGATTCATTGTGATGTATATTTTACAGGCATATGGATATTATATGATTTATTTCCTATACCAAAGAGATTATGGTATATAGAGACATGTAGACAAGTCAGACATATGGAAAGAGAAGTCTTATTTTTGTTCCACTTTGCCAATGAGGAACCGAAGCTTTTTAAGTGACTAGCCTACAGTCACAAAGCACAGGAAATAAGGATAGATAAGGATAACAGTCCTGAACCTTGTCCAGTGTCAGGTCTAGACAAAACAAGTTATGGAAACCAGTGGCTCAGATCTCACCTGACGCTCAAAAAACCATTCCCCAAATTCTTTCACTAGCTTGTTGCCCCATCCACCTTCCCCTTCCAAAGCCAGGAATAGATTCTACACACGCAAAGATGCCATCCTGGCCTAGCAGCACTCACCACTGTTGCTGCGTTTCCTGCTTATGTCAAGGCTGCTATCGGCTTCCTCAGGAACTTCTGCCAGATCAGCTGTCTGCAGGGACAGAGAGAGCAGATGAGATGGGAAAAGCCAGGGAAAGCAAGCAACAAGGTGAAATAAAACCTCACACGAGCCTTTGGGGAACGCAGCACTCGGGTGCTATCAGAGCAGAGCAAGTCCGCCTGATGGGACTGCAGAAAACATTGTATCTGGTGGTGCACAACAAATACCCTACTTTATAGGGAGCAATAAAAGTGCACAAAGGACTCCAGAGAAAATTTCCTGCCTTCAGTACAAAACATTTCTGCAGTGTAAAGTAAAGTGAAAGTTAAGGAATAATTGACTGTGTTAAACAGTAAAAGTGTCTGTATAAAAGAGAAGTTTGGGGAAGTTGGAGATGATGAAGATTTTCTGCGTAGCTGACTACAGAAGAGACTGGTCATTAACTGAAACTACTGACTAACAATTTATTAACCCCGAACACATTTTTCAGTAAAATAACTGTAAGAGAACTGTGATTTTAATTGTTAACATTCTGTGAAAAAAAAGGAGATGGAGTGCAATGGACTCGTGAAGCCAGCCTTGAAATATCTGCCTTCGATTTCTTTTTAAATAGTCATCTGGGTGGTACAGTGAGCGACAAATGAAGCCCAAATATTGTTGTTAGAATTACTACGATTTCTTATGCGTACCATATTAATGTCAATCACGATTAGGGACCCATTGTTCTAGGGCACGGGAAAACATGGGATGACAAAATCCCAAGCCTCTCAAATGCACTCTGCGTAAGGCGCTGGATTCCTCAGCTGGGTAGTTGGCTTCTCCATGTATAGCCTGACAGGAACCAGGAGCCCCTCCAAACAGCTCTGTCCCAATCTAACCTCACGGAGTTTCTCTTTCTGAACTTCCCACCTATGACTTCTTTTGGATAAAACATCACCATACAAACAAACAAACAAACAAAACTTTAAACTGAAGATGAGGACAATGTTTCCAATATGAAAAACTGTAAGTCCCTATGTACCCCTGAGCTTTATTTATTTCTTGTTAACAGGATTGTAAGACAGATGGAAGGATTTAATTATTCCACAATACTCTAGAATTATACTAAATACACACTTCTGTCTGGTGTTTTGTAGACCTCTGCCTGCATTTCATGAAAAAAAAACAAATGAGAAATATCCACTGCCTTTGTTCAGGGAGTGCAAAGTCTGAATCGCTTTGCAGATTTTATATGATTTTTTCCTTTCATTAGCATTGACAACAAAACTTTCATTTTAGAAAATACTTCAGCAATTTAGTATATTTCCTAGGAATTTTATTTCTTAGCTACTTCTCATTGCAAATATATTGATGAATGACAAAGTTAAAAGTAGATTTATGCCGCAGGTATCCTGTGATTATCATGTCTCTCTTACTATTTTCAGAGCCTTCTACTTTGTTTTCTATCATGCACTGTGTTTAGACTTCACCCTTTAGGAAAAGGTCATGCTTGTCTTGCACCTTGTACAAATGGGTCACCCCTGGGTGAGAAGGGACTGCAATAGAAATCATAGCAATGAGTCAGAGTAGAGCATAGCTAGGGATTGCTAGTTGCTGGGTGGGGGAGGGAAAGACTGGCTTTGATGAAATAGCAAGTACCAACTATTTTTCAGCCCACTGCTGCGGCATGCTCCTCAGTCTTCATGAACTAGCATCAAAATTACTGATTAGCTTCATACTTTCTTGGGTACTACTGCATATGGGATGTGCAGTGACTGTCTCCTTAGTATATAACTCATCCAAAACCTCCTGAAATAACATCACTTACATTTAAGGACTTTTCAGACAAGATGTGTATGGCAGAGTCTAATGGAAATGGTAGAGGTACAAAGCTGCTTTTGAGAAGACTAATAAGAACTGGAATCACATTTGTATCACCTCAAGTGACTTTCTATATAAGTGTGGGTTGAAGAAGCACATTTTGAAGGAAGCAGTAGGTAGTAAATCTGGAACATATGGCTACTTTCTTTTACAGGAAATGCAGAATCCAGGCTGAAAATCACAGTGCATCCACACTGCTCAGTCATATTAAAAATACCTCGGCAAGTTCAGAGCAAGATGGTATCTCTACTTTGGGCAGACGTGAGCTTCAGTCCTGGAAGTTGTAGAGGTAGGGCACGGCTCCTGGGCTTGTTGCCTTTGCTGTTAACTATCCTTGGAAGGTACAGCCATACTGCTCTGAATCTGAGCTAACACTCTCATGGCTTGGACACATTTGTGAGGTGCAGTAGGAACCCAGGTGTCAGCATGTCCCTGGTTTGGTCCTGTGGCAGAACCCTGAAGCACTCCCCAGCTGCCAGGGTTGGGGCGCAATTGAGCTGCAAAGTCTCAATGATGCTGTAAGCCTCACAGCTGAATTGCTGCTTCTGTTTTGAGAGGAGCAGGGCAGCACAGAAGTGGGAAGGGAGGACCCCTGGGAAGGAATTTTAGTCCCTGTGTGTTATTAACTGCACAGGCACTGATAGCTTGCATGCTCTGATGCATTTTTACCTGGGCTCGAAGGGCTCTTTCTCATCCCCTGCTCTGGTCACTAGTCAGTGCCTGCTCCTTCGTCACACATCACAGTTGTGAAGCCCCATCGTGTTGATGAGGGTTGGGTCTGTCCCTGTTTTTTGTTCTTGACTTAATCCACAGGCTTGCACCAGCAGAACTTGTGGTTTCACATGCCTGTTTATTCAGTTCTCTAGTGTTTTCTATTTTCTGTATGCTGACACGTTTTACATTCTCTCTCAGCCTCAATACCCTGCAGAAATTCCCATAATGAACCTGCGTTCCTCATTCTACACCCACACCCTACCTAGTTATGATCACTTCTCTAGGGAAAACACAGCATTCATGATTTCTACGCTTGAGTAGTCATTCATAATTCAACATAATGCTTTATTGATTTAGAAAGCAATAATTGCATTTGTAGAACTTCTGTTTCAAGTAAATGAAATAATTGAAAGAAAGAAGTGTAATCACAGTGTGACAGGTGGTAGAGTCACTTTGGCTTTTAAAATAGAATGAAAATTACAAAATTCCTTTTAAGGCACAAACAAGAGTGGATGAAGGACATGTCCGTTAATAACTCCCTTGCAGATTTCTCTCAGTTCTTGGGTAAATTTGTCTTCTTCCCATCTGAGAAATGAATATCTGTTTAGAGACCACCTATGCCATGTTAAGTTACAGTTCACTCATGTGAATGAGCATACTTTTGAATCCTAGGAAAACATTGTACTAAACATAACTATATTTTAGCTCAAATTTAAATTAAACATGTAAATATTTGCACAGAGGCCTGGAGACCAAGTCTTGCAGTGTTTCTGTGCATGGTAAGTTTTTTTTTGAGGTGAGCGAAGGAAAGATTGTCAGATAGCATGGGTCTAATTTTTAGACATGACAATCAGCTCCAGTCTGCAGTGCATTTAGTTGTGATTCCTTTTTGAGATGTGAGGAGAATCTATTGGAAAAAAATGAAAGAGATAGTCTGACCTTGTGGACACCAATACTGTTGAAAAGCCTCTTTACCCTAACTGTCAAGAGGAATTGTTGGACTAAGCAGGGATTTACAGCAGGCAGGGCTAAGGGAACTCTTTCTTCCCTTGTCCCCATTCTTCACTCTCTTGCCATGGTCCGGAAGAAAGTGACTTCCACGATGGGGGAGAATGAATGATAAGTTTTAATATGGAGGTGAAAATCTCTTAGGCTGGTTATAACAGGCTGAGAATACCTGTCAGCATTTGAGGTTTGGAGAGAGGAGGTTAAATCTCTGATGTTTCTCTCATGAGAATAAAATGAACTAAATCTGGGCGCTGAGTACTCCAACTTATCACTGTCACTGGTGTGATGGGCAAATGTACACTATCAATAGCAGGCAGGATGTCCATTCTGGCATCACTGTTAAATATTTCTGTTTTCTATTCATTTTTACATAGGTAGACCAAAAGAAAAAGAAAGAACATAATTTCTTTTTCCAGTCCAATGAAAGATTATTTGCTTAATTTGTATTCTTCTCTTTTTCTCAAGAGTCATCTAAAAGATACTGAGTTTATAAAAACAAAGTATCCTTGACTCATCTTGGGAGCTGGGAATGAGTTTGCTGGTGTTTTCTTTTTGTGTGTGTTTTTTTTACAGCTTGAAATACAGTTTTGTGAACTCCAGAACAAACTCCTGTCAATGAATATGTATTGCTTCTCCACAAAGTAAATGGAAGAAAGATGCTGGATACTTACAGAGTTCCTATTGGGAGAATCAGATCCACTTCCAGAACTGCCCTTCTTTGTTTTCTGGGCTAAAGAAGTCCCAAAGCGGAGAGTTTCATACACAGGATCAACCTTATTGCCACAGGCTGCAATGGAAGGAGCAAAACATGCATCAGTCCCCAAAGATATTTCTGCCCAGTTTCCTGCTCCACTTGTAGAAGCATCTGCTTGAACTGACATGTTGGGATACATGTTTAGAAAAACAAGTTGAGAGACTATCCTGATAGCATTTGAAGAACTTAGTAGAATTGGCTTTTGCTAGTGACTTTTTGCTGTGTCTTTGCTCACATTAAGATTACATTTCCTTCACACGGGGCCTCTGAGTCCCTGTCATTGCCTCATCTCAGTCTACCTGCAATCCTCCTTCCCTAAACACCACCTGTGCTGTCTACACTGACATGAGTGAGTCAACAGGAGGCTTTAATCCATGTTTCCTTCCTATTCCTACCACTAACTTCTTAGATTGCTCTCCACGCAGCATACTTAATGGAAAAAAACTTTCTTCTTCCCTGAGCATCGGGGTGGTGTAGGGGCTTTCAACTTTATGCCACTAACGCTCACGGTGCTGTTAGTGGGATAATGTGGATAAATAAGATGAACTGGATCTTCCTGGGAAGGTGTTGATAGTCCCAGTGTGGGACCATGTGGGAACTGGGGGCAGTCATGAGAAGATACCTGCTATTGGAAATGTGTTTCAGGTTGCTCAGCACAGTCTAGGGGTAGCCAGAAAGGCCACCACCCCCACTGTCATGTCTGATCATTTTCACTCCCACACTCACCCTCTTAGCTAGTCCCAAAGTAATCTCCCATGGAGGAGAAATGAACGTCTTCAACTGGCATGAATGGATCCAGATGAAACTCTTTTATACATACTGCCTTGTCAGACCTCAGCTTCCCTTGTCATACCAGGCAGCAGAAGCTTAGAATACAACATCTTAGTAACATTGTACAGGAGAGCAAAGTACTAAAAAAATGCCTGGGACTTTGATTTTTGATGGGAACAAAGTACATCTCATTTTTAAGTCAGAGATTGCTCAGAATGCTTCAATTACTTATGACAAAAATGACAATGATGGAGGGGATTTTAGAAAGAGAAACTTAGATGAAATCTATGTAACTGACTTTCTTTTTTTCTAAACAACAAAATAAGTGTTCTCAGGTAAGCCATTTTAAACTGACTGTTTACTTTTGGGATTCATCTTTTTATACTGCCAAGTTTGCCTGCTCAGACTACTTCTGACTGGGAAGAAGTATTATCCAGGACCAACTCAATTTCTCCATTTCAGAAATTTTTCTTTTCAGGTATTACAGTGAGTAACATGTGGTCTTTTAAAGTCTTGGACAAACTGCAGAAACATTATTTAAGGAAAAAAAATAAGAAAAGTAAAAAGAGTGGCTGAAAAAAGAGCAAGAACCTTGCAAAGTCCCTTAAGGGCCAGACCAGTGGTTTAAATGCATCCCATTGTTGTGATCTCTGTCTCTAAAGTGGTTCTTCCCAGCTGAGACCTTCACTTCAGTATTCCACAGTTTCTTCCTAAGTTCCTTACTTGGAGCTCAGGTAGTTATTATTATAAACAGAATGATTGCTAGGAGGTTACATGTAACAGGTTTTGAGTGAAACACACAATAAACACACCCTCTCCTCTTCCAGCTTTGTATCTTTGAAGTGGTCCTTTCCTGAGACGGCAGAAGGGCATCCAGTCACTGAAAGGAGCTGGAAGGCAGCTGAGGGCAAATACCATGGCTGGAAGTCTGCTGCTGCTGTTGCAGAGCACTGCCAAAGGGAGACTGAAAAGAAAAGCAATCAGAACCTACCAATAGGCATCACTTCTTTGATGCAGCCAAACTGTTCATGAATGAGAAGTGGTGAGCTGTAGTACCGTCGAAATCCCTTTGGCTGGAGAGAGAGAAAGCAAAAACATGTGAAGTGCATTGCTGCCATGATTGACATAGAAGAAATAACCTCAGCAATTTGGCTTGTGGCATAACAGAGCTTTTTTTTTTTTTCTGCAAAGTGTGGTGAGACTGGAAATTTGCCTTCTGTTGTTGAGTCACTGTGGGGTGCAGAGATCAGGGTTTTATTTAATTTTTCTCCTGGAAAAAACTAATTTCCCGTATTTGTGTGGAAAAAGGAGGAGCTCATTTCCAGCCTCTTGTCTCTTTTGTCTTACACAAAAACCATCACTAATTAATTGCAGCAGAAGTGCTGAATCATTAGATGTTCTGAGAAGCTCCATGTTCCCTTCTCCATTTCTTCTTATGTGATGTGAATTTGCACTGTTTTGCATTTGCTAAATATGCATCTATTCTTCCCCATGTTTTCATGTATCAGTTTTTTTGGTTTTTCTAAAACTTGCTGCTGACTGACCACAGTTTCCACTCTTTTTTTTTTTTTTGCCTTGCAAGGTCTAAAAACTCCCCAAGTCATCACCAAATGTCCCCTAAATGTCTATTTGTAGAAAAATGCTCTAACAACTCAAGCTACATCACTAAAGAATACCCATCATGGTCAATAATGGTGCCCTATATCTCTCTATAAACGATTCTTAGAAGACTGAATATTTCTTGTTATTTTTCTGTTCACCATCTCAGATTGGAAATACTTCATGCAAAGGCTGAGTACCCAAAAAGAAGGTGCTATCACCGAAGTCATTGGAAATGCCATTCAAGACATTAGAGATACACAGAAGTTCTCTCAGATCTCTAATCTTTGCAGGCTGTGAGAACATCTAGCCATAGTAAGAAGTGGAAAGGCCTCATGAGGATGTGCATATTTTCTGTATCTTATATTCAGTATACATTAAAAATTATACAGAACTAGTTCTTTCACTAATGAGCTGCAGTATGGATTGAAAAGGAGCAAGGGGGCTGAAAAATTTGGTTACTTAAAGAAACAAATTCCAGATTCCCCAGCGTCGGTTTAGACCCAAACTAAATTCAGACACCACATGAACTCATAAAACTCCCATGACTCTGCTGGAATTCTTCCTGCTATAAATTTGGCCTCTTGTTTTCTGTTTTTGCAAACTGATTACCACAAGAGTTGAGGCTGGAATCAGGCAATGTGTGAAACAATTAACGTGATTTAATATTTGGCTTGTCCCAAGCCTGCAATGAGATAATTTTGCTCTTCACGGATCAACTTCCTATACCAGAAAGCACCAAACTAGGACTATGATTACACTTTGAGCAAATAAAGATTTGCTTCAGGACTATGAACAACAACAGCAATCATTGAATATACTTGAAAAGATCTTTCCAGGGAGAAGTAGGTTTTCTAGCCTTTTTGAAGACAATGCTTGTTTTTCTAATCATTTAACATAGCGAGGCTGTTTATACTTAGTTCAGATTTGCCTTCAGCTGGCACATGTTTGCAACAGAACCGAAATAATCTGAAACAGAAACTGGACAATTACCAACCACATGAAGTTGAACAAGAGCAACTGCCAAATTCTGCACCTAGGAAGGGGCAGCCCAGGACATATGTACAGACATGGGGACAAGAGGCAGGAGAGCTGCCCCACAGAAAGGGGTCTGGGCTCTGGCTGATGGCAAGTTGAATCTGAGCCAGCATTGTGCCATGGCAGCTCAAACTGTACCTGGGTCAGGGGAGGGTCAGGTTGGGGGTTAGGGACAGGTTCTTCAACAGAGGGTGGTGGGCACAGCCCCAGGCTGCCAGAGTTCAAGAAATATTTGCACAACACTCTCAGACATAGGCCTTGAATTCTGGGAGGTCCTCTGTGGAGTCGGGAGCTGGACTTGATGATTCTTGTGAGTCCCTTCCAACTCATGATATTCTATGATTCTATCACTCTGTGAACACGTGTACCCAGTTTTTATATTCCAATAACTTTCTTATGCCAAATTGTCATTTTTCTAAGTAAGTCCTTTTTTTTTCCCCCAGGAGTAACCAAATGAATCATTTTCCCATAAAAAGTCACCAAGTTAAGTTAGAATCTTTTCAAATAGAGTATCCTGCCTTTGCCAATAACACAGGCACTGAGGTGCTGTGTGCCATACAAGGCAGGGCTCCTCCAAGCCTCTCCTACTGAAAGATTTCTGCAAGCTCTGTAGTGTCTCACCGTGAAATATCTTTCAGTTTTCTTTTTAAAGATGAATTATGCTTATTCTTCAAGTCGTAACCATGGAAAAAAACAATAAAAGATAATGTGAAAGATTTTTTACTTGTTAAACTCCACTGAAATATTTTGACTAATTGGTAGCTTTCCCCATGGTGATTTCCACTACATTAAGTATAGTTTAAATTGTGGGAATTAATTTTAATATTCAGCTTCACAAAGCAAAGTGTCCCCCACTGCACTTGCAGCCCTGGGCTGCTTACTTACCAGCTTGCCCATGCAACGCTGTTGTCCAATACTGTCTGCACACTTGTGGTGGATGCTCATCTTACAAGCCTTACAGCGCAGTCCATGCTTAGCGTTTGTCCCTGTGAAATGCACGGAAATGATTTGATTAGACAAAATCAATAGTTTCCATGCACTTAACAAATTTCCATGCATTTAATGAATGACCTGAAAGAGCTCATGGGAACATCAGTGGTGGTAGTGTAAATACTGATGGCAAACCTTGCCTTGTCTACTTTTTAATGCATGTTTATACATGCTTTTTTTTTTTTTTTTTTTTTTTTAAACAGTCTTTTCAGTTCAGGCACTTCTCCTTCAGGCTCCTTCCCAGGCTAGTGCTGCCTTTGGATATATATTGGAAGAGGCCCTGTTGTGTGATAGTGTGAGGATGCTGAGCCAGATTGCTTAGCATTGCCCATTCATGTACCCAAGAGGCTGCCACTCTTTCTTCCCCAGACCAGTGTTCAGAGGCACGCAGGAATTGCTTCTTGTACCTTGCACATCCCTGAGCTGGACAGCAAGGATCCCATGAACCTGATTTTGCTCTCCTTCAATTGCAATGGAAGAATCTGGTGCTACACGTTAGGGAGCTCCAGCAGAAATTTTGAAAAAGGCAGACTTCTCCCAGTACTGTGGAACAGTAGCTGTGAATTACACTCAGTGTGGACCTACTCTTAAAAGACAGAGTATAGTCTGTCTTCCAGGAAGGAACAGTCACTCTTATTCATACACCCATAAGACTTCCTGAACCACACAGTAGCAGTTAAGCTGCAGCAACTCTTTTCCTCCTGCCCCAGGACTGTGTAAATGGGATGAGTAAACAGCATGTCAGTTCATTACCATTGACTGTGAATAAGAAACAAGGTAGTAAAAATAAAAAGAAAAAAAACTCTTGACATTTTAAACTAGCCCTCATTAGTCAGACATGATAGGAATATTAGTCAGAGGAGTCAGAAGATCCCACATCTGAAAGTACTCATGTAGACCTTGATTATTTGAGTACACATCACATACACATTGCTGACTGCATTCAGTGAAATGCTGCTTCTGAATGAAGCACTTCAGGGTAAGATGCATCAAGTTGGTGCCAGAAAATAAGCCTTGTTGGGAACACTTTCAGAGGAAGAGATCTCTGAAGTGGCCACTTCCAAGTCAGGTGGAGGCAGGCTGCGAGAGCTGGGGATGGCTGCGCTGAGACAGGCTTGGACCTACCACTTGTGTGTTGTTTGCAGGTCAGGTAATAGGCAAACTCACTGCCTTCCTGCTGAGACTGTTGAAGAGATAGGGAGTGAATAAATCTTGGCATTTTGGGGTGCACTCCCCTGGGTGCTGCCTGCATGACCCCTCTTGGCTGAGTCAATGCATGGTGCCTCACTGCTCAGGTATGTGCAGTTAGATTCACCCCTGGGCTCTTTTTTCCTCATAAGCACAAAATTTACTGCAATATATCCCTGTTGGGTAGGTTTTTTTTCTCCTGTGTGGTTGCACTTGGATTAGTGTGCTGTGGG
The DNA here is from genome assembly GCF_002078875.1 of Numida meleagris. NCBI lineage: Eukaryota > Metazoa > Chordata > Aves > Galliformes > Numididae > Numida > Numida meleagris. The sequence goes on along the minus strand of NC_034410.1, from coordinate 45,911,893 downwards.
GATTTTTTCCCATTATGCTTTCCTATCAATAACACATGCTCAAACCAATATTGACTTCTGTGGCTTTGTGCTTGCGTTACTGAGGACGAAATGCTGTATCACCCTTTCTGATGGTCTCTGACAAACACAGACAGCTGTGAGAAAACAGGACTTCCTCCACATTATTTTATTAGACCTACAGGTTGGAATGAAAAAAAGCAAAATGTCGTCATATTTTGCCTACACAACAGGTACTTAAAATCGATGTTTACACTGTGTCTAATTCTCTCATGCTGGTCTGTGGTGCATAGCTCTTGCCTGCTTTACAATGTTACTCCTGAGATTCAGCAGAAGGGGCAGTCAGTGCCACAGTCCTTTCTGCTGGGTGTATTATGCTATTCTATCCATGTTAATGCTAATGTTACAAGCTGGATATTGGTCCTTACATGGCGTAACTGTGTGATCATAGGAGAGACACATTTGTTGATGTAACAGCACATCCAGCTGATGTACAAAATGCATGTAGAGTGTGCTATTTTTTTAAAAAACAGCTTTTTAGAAGAGAAATCTGTGGTCATGTAGAAATGAACCATGATCAGCCTAACAGAATAATTTACAAAAAGTAATACTATATTTCTACTGCTGAATGCCATTTGTTACCTACTGGTAGGAAAACAGTTGCTTCAGAGAGAGAATTCAGTCACACATTTGAGTCTACAAGAAAGATTTTAAAATCAAAATGAAACTGCCTTTAACTAGCAAAAGCTTCAATCATCAATTCATTGTCACTAACTACTATTGTGGGGATAAGCAGCTTGGAAGTAATTTGCATGTATCTCCCTGCCTCCCTCTGAGGAATAACCAAAGGGCTTAAAGAAGAAGAGTTAATTCCATATTTACTTACGCATCATGCCTCAAGCTCTGAAAAAGACATTTATATGGGAAATATTTTAATTTTCCCTCAGGATAATTCTTCCTTCTCCAGTTTCTGATCTCCATCACACTAACTCAAGCCTTGGAGGAGGATCATAGCTAAGATATTTCAAAAGCACGCCAGAGGTTAGAAAACTACATATTGACAATGTATCTGCCCCCCAGCTGCTGAGATTCAGAACTGAGGTGCAGCCACAGCTCACAGTGCAGAGAAGGACAGATCAGCATGTGGAACGGGTGTAAATGAGACCAGGACTTACATTGTGGTTAGGCATTGGGGTCACATGCATGCAAGCCTGTTGGCTTTGTAGTTGCTTGAATTGGGTTGTTTTTTGTAGGCATCCCTGTAGTTTGAAACAAGGAAAAAGCAGGTAGAACACGGGTGCTGTAAGCAAGTTATGTAGAGCTGGGTGAGCATGTTGACTGTCGTGCCAAAATAAGAGAGGCATTTCATATTAGCCTAAAGAGGTGGCACAGGAGATAGCAATGTTGGGAAACACTATTGGCAAATACATTCCTCCAGAGAGCATGTGAAAGCAAGGGATTTGTTCTAAGCATACTTTAAATAGAAAAAATAAGTAGTATTAATGATTAAAAGTAATAATGATAATAAACACATTAATAATAATAATGACTCACTGGAGAAGATTATTTAAGGGGAACCTGGGCAGTTTCACTTGTCTCCCATAGAGCAGCAGGGTGTGTATAAAGTTAAAAGCCACTCTGTGGTTTGCTTATTCCCACTGGGTTAATCTTTTTGCAGACTGAAATGTGAGGAACAGAGAGAATTACATTTCAGATGGTCATAGCAATGTCTGGAAGTGCCACCATTCCTGTGAAGCCTGGGACACTGAAACACTCTCCTCTGGGACTTCTGTTGGTCATGTTGCTCTCTGCGTCCTGTCACTAAATAACTGGCAGCCTGACTGCAGCCCACCATTTATTCCCACTAGCAGTTACTCCTCTACATAATTTTACAGCACAGCAGGAGCTACTAGTATAAAGTACTTAGTGAAATGCCTTTATCCACCTGGAACATGCCAGTCATCTCCATTTATGGTGGATCAGAAATAGAGGAACTAAAGACCTAGCACTTAAGCTAAACTTTGAGCACCCTAGCTACAGTTTGCTCCAGGATTCTTTCAAAGGAGGAGAAGATGAATAGCTTTGATGGACTCTTTATCATTACGTTACAAATACAATTATCTCTATTCCCTTCTCCAAAGACCCTTATTATGGTTACTTAATCAAATTGTTACAAGTTGAGCAAGTTAAAACAATGATTCTGCTCACTCTCTTTTTTTGCAGTCTTGGAATGTGAGATTTTTTTTATTCAAGGCACAGTATTTCCTTCAGTGAACAAGGCAGACGGTAGCCAACTCTATTCAATACTTCTTCATTGGTCTGTATGTGTTCTTTTACATCATCTCTTGAGTATCGTATTTGCACCATTTCCAAACAGAATATGATTAATAACATCTTGGGCTTACCTGTAGGCCCACTATCTTTGTCTCTTTATGTCCTGTGATATGAACATATTTGCCAAAACTTGGACAGCATGGATCCTATTTGATGGATTAGCAGTAAAACCATCAGAGGTGTCACTGATGGGGCACTACTTGGCCCAGATGCCAGCATGTAAGTTATAAAAATTGCAAATCATTAAAACTGGGCTTTAGAATGGAAAATACTAGACCATGTTTAGCAAACTCATACTGCATATAAACATAATAGACGACAAAGTCATGAAATTCTTATAGGAAGAAAACACACATGCATGTGCATGTGTTTTGTGTCCTATTTATTAAAGTATCAATTTTCTCATAGTCAGTAAAATCTGGTACTCTTTTGCAAATGAAAAAGCCAAAAATGTCAAAAGAAACCATGTTTCACTAGAAGAAAATGAGGAAATTTCATGTCAGGATACTTGAGCAGCTCTTAAACAGACTTACAAATGAGGTTCTGTCACAGTCATTTTCTTCAGATACCAACTAATGCATCCAGACTCCCAGTACTAGGAGGACACACTGTTTTGAGAAACAGGTCGTATTTAATAACGCCTTGCTAGAAATACTCTAGGACTGGGTCAGCTCCCATTTGAATATCTAAACCAGTGCCTAGGCTTCTCAGAACAGCCATGGAAAATTCAATCTTGAACTATTCTGATAAACTGACCCTGAGTATTACCCAAAGGACATACTTTCATAAATCGAAGCCTTTTTTGGAGGAAGCCTTAATGGGATCAGAACAATTCAACACAGGTGAACAGAAAAATTTGAAGGCAGAGATAAACAGATGAGACAGAAAGGGCAGAATTTGATTTGAAGGCTTTATGCCTGTCTCTCCAATGAAAGTAGTTCAGTAACTACACTGCATTTCAGGAGAGTGGCATTTATCTCAAGGAATGCAAATGAGAATTATGTTGGTCACACACTTGCAAAGGGAACCTTTATCATCCTCTTGGCTAGCACAGCTATGGCCGCAGCACTGCTGGCTGGTGCTTTTTGCCTGTTGTTTAAAGACTCAACATAAGATTAATAGCTAGTGAGCGAGAATGATCTCTGCAGCCTGAAGAAATCTGAAAGGAAACTGCAAATGCTGGTAACAGCATGACATTATGCTGAGTGTATAAAGATATCTATATTAGGTACTTAGGCTAAAATGAATTAAAAAAAAAAAAAGGGTAAAAAGATTCAGGCCTCTACCAGAAAGAAGAAGGGCAAGGACATGGACTGTCATCTCCAGCTAATCCAACTGTGACCCAATGAATATTTGTTGTTGTTCCAGCTGAGACGAACACGCCAGTCAGAAATGGTTTTGATTTAAAGCTTGCATAAATAAACATTTAAAATTACATATTTTCCACAGAACTTCAACTTCTGCTGTGGGAGGCTGATAAAAATAATGAGTGTGTTGCCCCTTTCTCCCAAAGCGCATTTAGAATTGTCACTGGAAAGCTGTCTCTGTGCCAGAATTTCTGGGAAATGGAGGATTTTAAGCAAGCTGGGCCAGTACTGTAACAGGGAGAGGTTTGGGATGTCACCTTAGAAGGAGAAAGAGGAGTCCCTGAAATGACACTGGTGCCTTTGTATCCATCTCAGCCTTTGTCCAACCTCCTCCCCTGCTCTCTTCTTCATTTTTTTGAATTAATTGTTTTTGCATAACAGCTCTGTTGCTGAAAGGATGGAGATTATCTTTAAAAATTCCTCGATGGCCACTTCCTGTCCCCAGAGCTGGCTGCTGCTCACCTTCATCGTTTGCATGGCCTCAGAATATGAGAGCTCTGGGCAGAGCAGAGAATGGCATTTTCTATGCAGGATACCCATCCCTTTAAAGTTAGGAATCTTGATTTTCCCAACTGACAGTGCAGAGGGCAGATGTGCAAATATCCAGCTGGCCTACAGACTGGAGCCCAAACCCATGCTTCTAGATGTCCCAGATGCTTGTCACCGATAGTCACTGCTGCTGTATATTGTTGGCCAGGTGTGTTAACTGATACACAAATATTCACCTCACAGAAAATTACCAGTACCATTAGCAATTGTCCCATTGTGCTTTCTACTGCTAAGCACTCAACCAAATGGATTATTGAAAAAAGTGATAAGGAAAGGAAATAATCAGTTTGCAGTCTGCTGTGCATTTTTGTAAGATCGCCCACAGATAAATGGATTACAGCAGCTCCTGGCATTTCCATTTCAACAATTCAATAGGATGTGTTTTCTTTTTCAAGGAGAAGAAATTACACTTTACAAGTAGGCTTCTCTTTTGACCTGACAAGGTGGCCTACACTCATTTGAACACTGTAGCAAAAGCTCCCCATGCTTGAATATCAGACAAGTAAGATGAAAGAGTTCAAAAAACATACGGAAAAGTAGGCAAAAATCTTATTTAGGCAATTTTTCATGAATAACAACAGCACAGGATTGCCTTCAAAGATTTTACCTCCTGGTTGGTATCTTTTTTATGGTCAAATTTGCCAGTTCGAAATGTAAAGAGCTGCAGGTAGGTTAAACCTGTAGTTCCTCAGGAAGGGGTACATGTACAGGCAGATCTAACAATGCATAGGATCTAGAAGGGGAATCCCTCCATTTGCATCCAAGCTGCCAAGTCTGGACCTGACACCTCGGCTGGTTGGCATGAGCATTCTTTTTTCCTGAGTCCAACTTGTGTCAGTCTAAACTAAACTGGGTGGGAGGAGAAGAAATTTGTTTGTGTTTTGTAGAGTAGAACTTGATATCCAACCACAGTACCTGTCCTGTCCAATTAATAAATTTTAGATTATGTGCTACTGAGAGGTATGGCTCTGTCTGAATGCCCAGCCCACCCAATTTCCCTGTAACAATATTCAATGTCTAAATAGCACAAAAAGTTGTCTTGTATGTAGGCAGGCTGAAAAACTGGGCATAAAATTAGAACTGACTTCTTAGTGACATAGTTTTCTTTAGAAACAATGTGCTGAGAAAAAAAATCCTGAAGCAGTAATAGGCAGGTTTTTCTTCAGGGGCTGATCCAGAAAAGAAAAATATCCCTGCTAAAGTAAAGTTCTTTCTAACTTCACGGTTTTAAAACATACATATCTTGAAAAGAAAATGCCTTTATTCCTCTCGCAAGTCAACTTTGTAATTCCTTGACAAAGAATTTCCAATGCTGCCAGCCCTCGTATTCAGTGGTAAAGGAACAATGAGATTTACTTAAAAGGGAAATAGGCTTTTCCTGTCTTTTGGTCCCAAAGAAGTTCTCGTTCTTAATGTTTAGTGATAAGAAAAGAATGAAACTCACTGCCCTGTACCGAAAAATTTGGCTGCAAGAGTTTCTATTTGCAATACACTTTTCACATATTCTGCAGCTTAGCTATAAATGTCTGCCCTGAAAGGAAATAACCACCTCCGTATTTCTTAAAATATTGTCTCACGTTTTTGATCATCTAAATGTTAGTTAAGATGCAGGAACACCATGATAAATAAACTAACAGCTAAATGTATTATCGGAAGAAAAATTCCCAGTCCTCTAAAACCCAAACATAAATTGTCTCTAGCGTTCTTCGCTCTAAACAAACTGACAGTGATATCTCAATAACAACCACATTTATAGGCTACTGCCAGCAATCTTGAACCTGTGTTTGTGGATTTTTGCACTGGGTTGTTTTGCTGAGAAAGAAAATAGCTCAGAGGTGATAGGCATGGACTTGTCAATGGGGGTTGATACTAAACTGCACCAGAGATGATGATTGTACCGGAGATGGACAGGACAAGACAACATAGAGAAATTAAGCCGGGCATAATGCCCCAAAGAATGGCTATCAGAGATCAGTGGCTGATCTTGATCTCAGTAATATTAGCTAGTGTAATGTGGTCAGTAACTCTTCTTGACATGAAGATGATGAAAGTCAGATTTCAAACAGGACATTAACATTGGTGGGCTTAAGTTATTATGTTGAAATGAAAAGCCACCCAGTTACAACCTTTTTCTTTCTGTTCTGAAATACTTTGAAAAAGGACCTGCATATTTTAGGGCCACTTATAGACGCTGAAATTTTGATGTTTTAAGGGCTTTGTGCCCTTAAAAGAGAGAAGTTGGAAAGCAGAAAGCCGATGTCTGAACAAAGACTATGCTGCAAAACTAAGAGAATGGCTCTGGACTTGCTGGAAATGTGGGAGAAGAGTTATAGAATAAAAGAACAGCCTGCCCTCAGCAAAGGAATTTAATATCCTCTCTGCTCAACTAATGGATTTTTAACATTGCTTGTTGCTTACAGAGCACCATCATCAATAGGCTTGAAATGAGAGGCTGCTATGTGCCAGAAGATTAGGGCAATCTGACTATAAAAGGTTTAGTTAAAAAAACCCTGATATGTAAACAGCCAACTGCTCTCTGGCCTTCTGCTCTTTCAATCTTACTGAGGGCTTTGGCTCTTTCATCCTGCAGCACAAACGCTCTCTCATCAGCGCAACCTCTTGTCATCGTTCCTGTTCTTCATTAGCGCAAACGGACTGGCAACATCTGCAGCAAAGGGCTCACACACAAAACACTGACATGCAGCTTGCCACGGACATAATTCCTCTCCTTCCCATCCTCTTTTTAACCCATTCTAACTAACTGGCAATGGAGCTGGAAAGCATAGAGACAAGATAACCACGCTTGCCTCTGCCCAACACCTATTGCACGGTCAGGATGTAGCCACAAACAGACTTCTGCTCCAGGGCTATTACTGCCCTTGGATGCACATGTAGTTGGGGAAGACTTTGTCAGAGGCTGCAGGTGGAGGTGACAGCAGGATATGGCAAGATCAGAGATGACCCAGGGCACCACCATGGGTAACTGGGCAGGTATACTAGTTTGGTAGGATCAGTTTTCAGGGAAGTTTTTGCGGTTAGTCACGATGTGTTGCTTCTTTATAGAATCTTACAATCACATTTCATAACGAGCAGTTTCTTTTCCACAGCAATTTTGAAAGCAAAAAGATGAAATGCTAAATGTGGAGAAACATTCAAATGAAACCTTTCAACTCACGTGCAAGTGTTTAGGAAATTCTTCTTCAAAACAAACTTTTGCTTAAACTGACAATTTTCAAGAAAAATTCTACTGATTTCAGTGACGTGATGTAAGTTGGACAGAAAAACACTTTTGACTACTTCTGTCATCTGCTCAGAGAGGCACTTGCAGCCTTCACTGTTATGACCTGAGACCAAATTTAGTCCCTGACTCATAGCAGTTCTGGCTTATAGCACAATCACAAGTGCACCTCTATGTGGTATCAATTATTGTTTAAAAGAATGAGGAAAACTTCTGCCAGATGATTGTGAACAAGTTATTGCAGCTCAGTAATGCAAAAAGAGTTGGGGCTGACCTGGGAATCATAAAGAAAAATGAACATTTTGGGGGACTTTTCATTATTGCTACATACTTAAAGTTTTAAACCAAAAATGCCAAACTGCTAACATTTTACCCATCAACAGGAATAGCTTCAATGCATCACTTAAATCCTCCATGGTTAACAATGATTTGCATTACCTGAATTCACCCTAGATTCAAGTAGGAATAAGCAGACCCATCCAGGTCATGACTTCTCTCATTTACATATGTAGTTTGCACCAGCATGACTACGTGATTTATTATCCAAAAGCCTCAATTAAAATACTGATCACAATTATTACGATACCATTATCAGAGATAACGAAAACAATAGGGATAACAACACTCTACGTAGCTACAACCACCTGGCCTATAGAACGACATAGACTGTAAAAAAAAATGCAGTAAATTCCATCAGGCAACTTTGCTTTTAACAAAATGATTTCCAGTGCAACAGAAGCTGTTTGTTGGTTGGAAGCCTCAGAAGCCACAAACTTTTTGGGGGGATGAGGGCAGAAGATCTTTATGTCAGAAGGCACTGGCACATATCTGGATCTCACTAATGGGCAGTTGAGTCAATACATACATTCAGATTTAGGAACTGTCATAAGCAAAAAATGGCTGAAATTGCGAACACCAGCAGGGAACAGGTACCTGTGTGTATGTGCATGGGTAAGTGTCCAAAACTGAACTTGTGAGCTCTAAAGCAGCAGCCTGTCACTTGCAAGCTTCAACCAGTATGGGCTGCTTGGAAATTTTGGTAACACAGACTAAACAGAAAAGACGCAACCCAAATTCTCCAGTTAATAAACAGACATAAGACAGGCACCTGAGTTAAAAGCCTAATTGTGGACTGTGCTTCTTTCTGCAAAAATACTACTTGGGCTGGAGAAGCTGCTGGCTTTTTTCCAAAAGAGCTGGTGCCAGAAGATGCGTTCCTGTAAACAAGTGCTCTCAAAGATAACAAGCTGAGCCCCCAGAGTGAGGAAAACATCCTGGAGATGATCACAGATCACAGAATAACAGAATCATAAGGGTTGGAAGGGAACTCTGGAGATCATCTAGTCCAAATCTCTGCTAAAGCAGTTTGATGAGTAGGTTGCATAGGAAGATGTGGAGATCAGTGCTGGGGAATGTCCAGGGACCTTGGCCAGTGGTGCCCAAGATCATTCAGTGTGAGCAGTATCACAACAGGAACAAATACATCTTTCTGCCCAAACTTCCTGAGCCAACTGCAATGGACCTGACTGCAATGGAGGGAGATAAAGAGCTAGGAGGTAAAACATTGTGGGTGGGGGAAGGACACATCACTTTGTCCCCCTACTTTGCCTCCATGTTTCAGAAAAAGACGTAGGGAACTGCAGAGTATATTTGGAGACTTCCATGTGACACAGGTCATTTAATGTATAACCCTCTGCTGAGGAAGCATAGCAGGGAAATACTGACTATGGTATTTTAGTTCACAATATCTTAGAGGTTATACTAGCTATACTCTATTTCCTTTCTTGGCTGAGGAAGTGGAATTGTTTTGGAGGAAGGAAGATGGACACTTTTTCTTTTCCTTCCATCCCTTTTATTAAGCAGGAAGTAATATAGTGGTCAAAACAAGGTACTTCAGAATTCTCAAGATCATTCATTGCCTGTTACAAAGGAAACTATAATGTCACCACAATATCTAGCAGTAGAGCTTGTTTTCTGAATTAGAAGACCAGGAGGTAGTCCATGTGTATGCAACATACTTTAGCATGTACTATTTACTGTACTTACATCAAAGAGGAAAAAAGTTACAGATTGTGTATAACTTGGAAAATTAAACTTTATGCAGTTTGGAGTAGATAATTCTTTGAATTTCTGTTTCCTTACAAAAACAGAAGGAAGCTGGCAAAAGTGGTAAGTCTCAACAATCAGTGCTCTATATGAGCCATGGGAGTCACTGCTCATAGAGACATTTTTGAAATTAAAGACAGTAACAGGCAATGGTGGGTAGGCATTTTTTTTCTACATAATAGCAATATTTTATTTCTTACAAAGGCATTTCTGCCACTTGCCTCATTTTGTGGCTTCTGCAACTCTTTGCATGGCGAAGCTTCTAATAAGTTTCCTTCTAGATAATGCTTTTGTCAGCTATGTGGCAATTTATTTTCCACACAACAGTGATACTCTGGTAGAAAAAGACTGTAATATATATATATATATTTTTACTAGAAGGCTGATTTCAAAGACAATGCATTTAAATTGCTTATCTGAAAATACCTGATGTCTCATATGAGCTCAGAAAAAGTACATAGCAGGACATAAAGATGTTTTGTATTGTTCTTCACCCTATAAAAAACTTAAGTTTACCATAATGTTCTTCTCTAGGTCTGATCTCAGGAGCAACAGACATTACTGAACAGTCACAAGGATGGTAAAAAAAACTAAGAAAAGCATCACTTCAGCTGTGTTGGCATTTTTCAATATAGTCTTTTGTCAGAATCATCTAGGCTAATATCACTTTCAAATATAGATAGTATATGTACTGGAAATGTTTACTGTTTTCCATCCAGTTAGGAAGTAAATGCTGGACAACATTTTTATATAGGTTGCTCCAAAAGTAATGCCTCCTATTTCTTTCCATGAAAACTACAACAGATACAGAGAGCAAAATAACACTATTGGATAGAACAAATTCTCAGTTACAAAACTCTGCTTTTCAGCATTGTCAGTACCATTAGCTATACATTTTCCCAGTGATGAACGAGAGCCTGCATGCCGCACTCATAAAAATCTGCGTGAGTGGAGCTGGCCCTCTGTTTCACAGTTGCTATGAAGATCTCCTTGCTAGGAAAATGTTGCCCATACAGTCCATCCTTCATCAGCTTGAACAGATTGAAGTCAGAAGGCACCAAATCCACACTTTACGGTGAGTGCTGTAGCACAGTCCATCCAGGATTTGCACCATACACTTTGATCTTCAAACTGGTATGGGGCCTGGCATTATCGTGTTGCAAGTGAGAGGTTGTCATCTTCTCGAGCCCAACTCTGGAAGTTAGAGTCTTCAGGTTGGTCAGTGTCACAGTTACAGTCTGAGTGATGGTTTATCTGGATAACAGGAAATCCAGAAGGATCACTCCTTTCCTATCCTGAAAGACAGTGCACATCACTTTACCTGCATGGGCTGTGTCCTGAACTTTTTCTTAGATGAGGGAATTCACATGCTCCACTCCATGGACTGTTGTTTTGGCTCTGGATTCTAATGGTGATGCCATGTCTCATCACCAGAAATGACGCAGTCCAGAAAACTGTCACCTTCAGCCTTCAGTATTGGTCCAACATGTCCTGACAAATTTGCATACAGTGTTCTTTCTGCTCCTGTGTGAGCATTCATGGGACCCACCTCGTGCAAACTTTGCAATATTCCAATATTGCCACCATTGTTTCCTACACATTCAAACTGATAATCAGCTCTGTATGCAGTTCCCTGTTTTTAAGCTGCCAGTTCATACAGATGAGCTGATCGAGACACTCTTCACGTGTGACAGCTGTGCACTGCCATCCAGAACATGGTTTGTCTTTCTGTCACTGGCTCCACTGCTGAAACACACCACTCACCACCTCACTGTGCTCATATCCACTGGTTGGTGTCCATAAACATTCAGCAAGTATCAATTAATGTAAATGGGTGCAATTATTTCCACATGGAGGAATTCAGTGACACACCTTTGCTTCATACAAACTTTCTTGTCAGATGCCATTTTGTCAGAGTACCCCTCTGCTGCCATCTGTTGCACAGCAACAACATGTAATGGAATATTGGTGGGAAGGTTCAGCCTCTACTGCCATACTATTAAAATCCGCCTCTGATCTTGTGGGCCAACGTAACAAAATAGGAAGCATTACTTTCAGAGCAGCCCTCATAACATTTCCTTTCGCCAAGCATTAACTGTAATTTCATTTTAATAGCAATTTTCCAAAAATTACAGTGAGCTTGAAAATTATTTAGTAACAAATGTGAAACATGCTTGATGCTGTTCAAGGACAAATTAGAATTTAAAATATACTTCCATCCTCTTTTCTCAACTAAGCAGTTCCTGATTATCCAATTTAGTGTTAACGTTCTCGCCTCATCTCAGAGGAGGAAGCCCTCCCAGAGGATAAACAGACTAAACATTTGCCTTTCAAGATTTGCTTTAAAATATGATTAACTATTTATTACCAAAGAAAAATATTAATTTAACAGATGGATAATGTTTAGCCCACTGTAGCTACTTCACAAATATGAGCCCACATGAACAGAATATGTTTTGACACATTTAGAAAAAATGGGAGAGGTATCCATAGAGCACATCTATACTACATATACCTCATGTGCATCTACTTCTCTTTCCCTCTCTTCATCGATGTCTTAAGTATTTCTGATATGCAAACTGTCTACTTTCTGGAAATTTTACAGAGTCCAGATAACATTGTCTATATCTGAGTAATGTATAACTAGCAGTTGACTTTGTGCTGCATAAATTGATTAATTTGTAGCATTTAATCTCTAATCTCAGTAGAGTTTTGCTTAGCAGTTGTTATAAGGTTCCTCCTGGGAAGAGTTATTGACCTAAGAAAGTTATCTTTGGAGAAGCCAGGCTCAATGTCAAGCTAATAAATATGTTAAAATCATTATTTTGTGTCATCTTTTTTCCTACATTAAAAAAAAGGAAAAAAAAAAAAAAAAAAAGAGGTACATGTTTCTCCTAAACTCTTGCGCAGAAGTTCGGAGGGGATTGAAGTAACTCTCACTCACTCATTGATTCTCAAAAGAAGATTTTGGTGGCCAGAACTATTCAGAATCAATTGGAGTGAGAAAGTAAGTCTCCTAAATCACAGACTATCTTTACTGAAGGGAAGGAGAAGAGACAAGGACTTCAGACCATTTAAATAATAGATAGGTTGGCACCCAGTACCAGTCATTGACAAGGCTACACAAGTGCCCCTTTCCCTTGCAATCAAAATTAAAAGTCGCTGGGTTCCAGGGAACAAGATTTAGGAGGGAGGTTGGACTAGATGGTATCTCCAGAGGTCCTTTCTAACCCTATGACTTGCTGATTCTATAGCTCAGATGCTTTGAAAACTTCTTTCCCTAGGGAAACCTGTTGCCCTCTTGCATCAGTAATAAACAATATTAATACATACAATGTTACACTCTATTATAATCATCTGGAAAATGGATCTGGGAAGGCTCAGCTGTGACCACACAAGCCCACTGGGAAGGTGGTCACACGCTGACCCAGGGGCATCTCCTCACTCTTTTCCCTGCAGACAACTCCTGCATGGTGGTGGCAGTACACATCTATGGCCCTGAGGTCATCTCTGACTGAGAGATGGCAGAGGGACTGGAAGGAAGGAAACGCAGGATGAAAACCAAAATAATACGTTTTATTTTCCTTTGGCCTGATAGAAAACCTTCAAGGGAAAAAAAAAAAAAAGGAGCTCTAAGGGAGCCCTCTAAACTATGGGCCTTGAACAACATAGCTTGTGTAGACATCAAGCAATCATGATCAGCCTGTGACTCTTTATTGCATCCTCACCTACCTATACAGGCAGGTTTTGATTAAACCAGAGTATCTACTTGGAACAGTAAGTCAGGAAGTTGCAATGCAGAAGTCTTTCTTCATTCCTGCATTTGAAAAGCTGGGGCCAATTTATCAGTGCCGAGTCCAACTTTACAGAGGATGCACTGAAGGGAGAAAATGGTTGAAACTTCCAAAAGCTGCAGCAGCACAATGAAATAAAGAAATAAAGGATTTATTTTGAAGATGTGGCCAGAAGGAATTATTCATGGCACTTGGTGGTTGGATGGAACTCCAGATACACTGGCTAAGACAGAACAGACAGTAGTAAAAGTGAATCAGCACTGAAGAGACAGCACAATTTCACTGTTGAAGTGCATTAAGTACTATTAGCAGACTGGAAGTAAACTGTGGTAGGGAGTTATTATTGGTTTTTATCTTTTTGTTTTCTTCAGGTTTCTCCGTCTGGAACTGAGTTAGCTCCCTTAGAGAGAAGGCAGAGTAATTTACCTGCAAAGAGACTGCAGTAGTCTGGAGAACTTGCATCCAAGTGAGAAACTCATCTGCCTCAAGACCAATTGGACCCATGCATATATCTAAGTCAGAGGTTCGACTTGCTCTGTTGAAGTTTCAGATTAATTTAATCTCTGTATTATCTCTATATGTAGACAATCATGGCAAGACACAATCTGTAAAAGATGGAACACTCATCCAAAAATATTGCCTATATGTAAAGTTTAAATGAAAACACATTTTGTCCCTGCATTTATCTGTAGTCTTGTTACTGCTGCTAGTATAAATATTAGAAAACGCCTAGGGGCAGAGTGGCAGTGGCACCATCCAAAAGGACACTTTTTAATCATTGTTGGACATGGCAGACACCAGTTCTATTTGGTCATTCTGAATGTTTGTGGTCGCCTACCACGTCTTTCCAGACAAAGATAACCCCAGTAAAACAGGTGGTTGGTCAGAAATGTGTGTCAGTGATAACTTAGAAACATAGAATGAAACTGCTAAGTACACTTCTGAAACACATAGAGACGCACAAGGTTGCTTATAAATGAGCAGCTACTCCCTTAAAACACAGTTTTAAAGGATCAACTTTCAAGTCAGCTATTTTTCAAAGCAAAGTGGCTTACTTTTTTTGCTACACTACTTATATTTGACTTAGATGGAAGCATATTAATTGTGTGTAATATGCTTGGAATGTGTGGAAAATAAAACTTTTTCCATATGAGTCAGCGCAGGAAATGAACTGCAAATGAGTAGAATGTTGAGAGGTCAACAGATGGAGATTTTTTTTTTAATATGCCAGAGTAGAGTACTGACATCATGATATCTTATAGAGCAAAGTACCACTGAGATGACTGATGACACACCAGAGACTGAAGAAGAGCAAGCAAGAACTTCCTTCTGATCAGCATAGTTTAAGCTTCTCATCTGATGCAATATTAATTTAACAGTTTCTCTCTTTGTTGATGCCAGACAGCTTTGCCTCCCTTTATTGGACATTGCCAAAGCTTACCACACTCTTGCTGAACACAGAAAACTGTAGATAACACCAAGCCAAACTCTGAATTTGCTTCATTTTCTTCTCAGTGAGAGGAAATAAACAAACCAGCATCTTCTAAATAATGACTTAGCGATATGTTACATGGGATACTTTGGTTTTCAAAATTTTCCCTTGCTGGAGTTAGATAATAAAATCATAATAAAAACACTAATAGTAGAAAAATTAGGAGCAAGAACAGTAAATCAATCAGTTTCTAAGAGTCACGCTGTGAGAAGATGTTCATGAGAGGGCATACTTAGGAAAATATGGAACCTATCAGAAAGCTGAATCTTCCATTCTAACCCTACCAGTGCCTGGAGCTCACAGTGGTGGAAGTGGGGGAATACAGAGTGGTAAAAGAGTGAGTGACAGAAGAGAGTACTTACTCCAACATATTATTGATTTGCTCTGAAATTATGTAAAGTATTACTACTGACCTCAGTATTAGAACTGGAGATTGTATCATGGTATCTGACACTGCTGGAAGGCCCCATTAACAAATAGATGCTTCATGCACTTCATAGTGCTGCTAAGGATCTGAAATTATCTTGCATATTGTATTAGAAAGAAAATTACTGCTTCTATGTCAAATTTTTCTTCTCTTTACAGAGCTGGAACTTGAGCCGCAGTCTAGTATAGTTAGTAGGAACACAGTTACTCCTGTCTTTAATGTAAGGTAAAAGGTACAATATTTATATTAATTAATATTGATTTTTCTTTTCTTGAAAATGAACCAATAGACAAGAGTTTATAAGCAAATTTGCATTATAGTCATCCTAGTAAACATCTTCCTTTGAGTGCTGAAACCTATTACACACATTTGGCCTTTATCTTATGACTGTACTTCTTTCAAATGAACAAACAGGAACACGTGCTGCATCCCAGTGGCAAAATTTGGCTCCTGGTGCCTAACAACCAAGGAGAGATGATGCACATATTTTTTGTAGGAAGATAATGTTTCACACTCCTATGTTTTAATTTTGCTGTCACTGAAGAGAGCAGCACAGAGATCCTGCTGCCTCTGTTCCAAGTGTCCTGTTCATGTTGAAGTTACAGACAGGCTCTGCCACGCCAGCGAGTCCAAAGTGCATGCTGCATGCTCGTGCCATGCACAGTTCATCATGCTGCCCTGCACCAAACAGAGCTGCTCGGTTTGTGAATTGGAGAACCATTTAAGGTGAACCTGGAATCATTCTTGGTGGCAAAATTGAAACCATCTAAAGTCAAGCTAGGATTTTCCTGGACTCTTTCCCCCAGCCTTCAAAACATCTATCTAGCCTTTGCCTTTACTCTCATCAATAAGGAATTTAAAGCCAGACACATTACTCTCAAATGTCACTGCCCTTGAAAAATGCAAATAGAGGGAACAAATAGACTCCATGCTGCGAGCATAAATGTAGGGCTCCTGCACAGAAATGACTTTTTTTTCATCTCCTGTATGAGCACGCTTGTCATGATTTCTTGAGAAGTTGCCTGCTTTGCTTCACCAACCCAACAGTTGCGCAACTTATGTGGATTAACTGAGCTACAAACAGCAGCACTCAAATCTCCCATGCTGCTTAAAATACAATACAGAGAAACCAGGAATGACTGCGGTAAGGATCAAAGATAGAAGATTTTGGGAATAGAGTAGACTTTTGTCTATGAGAATAAGGGCATCTTGACTCCAACACATTATAAGGTAAAATTCTTAACATCTTTTCTTCTGTGCTGTACCTTCAAGCAAAGATATGCTACAGGAGGTCAGAGAAATTCACCTGACTCAGCCTGCCACCAGCCAAAGTAGGTCGAATTAGCTTCTTCAGCAATTATGAAAGGCTTCGTTCTCTAATTAAGAGGCTAAGACAGAGAACAGCAAAGGGAAGCCCTCAGAGGATACAAAAGAAAAAGAAAAATTCAGAAGGCAGGTAGGGTTAAAGCTGATGTTTTGAAGCTTAATATGTATGCTTCGGGACTTTTCTACCCCAGGCAGGACATAGAGAACCTAGCAAGGAAGAATGGCACCGATGTTTATGAACTAGAGTTGCTCTCTGCGAAGTTTGCTGCCAGTAATAATCTGTCTTGTGCAGCAGTGTTTTGGAACAGTTTTGCTGAGCCGCGCAGATTTGCGATCATATTAATCTCCATACAATTTTCATGAGAAGTTGCCAGAAATGAGAAGCACTTGCATTTGCAGTATATGTTTGTGAAACTGAGCTGTGATAGAACATCCATTCACATTATAGAAGGAGACAAGTTCTGGGCCTGCTTCCATACAAGAAGTTATTTTGTCTGCCTGTCCTCCAGACATCCTTTCAGTCTCTGGACTATGCAGTTCCTTGGTATTGATGCTTTTCTCCTTCTCCCTTTGACTTGTTCTACCTCTTAAAACAGAAGAAACAAATATCTGGAACCAAAACTCCTATTTCCTCAAGTTTAGTAAAGCTGTGGGGTGGAAAGAATCAAGACTCACATGTTTAATTATTTAATTTACTGAACCAGGATTGCATTGCATTGGATTTAACATTCTGCTGACTGGCAGCTGCCTTATCTAAAGAGCACAATTCCTCAAACAAGCAGGGGGACACCAAGCACCCTCATGCGGAAAATAAGGTACCATTCTTTGTGAAAGGTCAAACAGCCCTATCAGCGTCTTTCAAGAACTTAACAAACTTTTATATGAAAAGCAGTTCCACACCAAGGAACATTGCTTCTTACAGTAAGCTAAACAAATTGCAGACAACAGTTTGTACTCAAAGACCTGCTCTACTTCTATATGAAGCTAAACCAGTATTTCACTCCATTTACTGCCCAAAAACATGGAAATTCTGTCACTCACTTTTACACTGGTACACTGCCACTGAATTTATTCCTCACTTACTGTGCTGGGGCTAGATGATAAACAACAAGACCAAATCATGTGCGTACCAAACTAGTAGTAGCAGAGACATGCACTTGTAGGACCTCATTACTGAATAGCAGCTCCTGCAGCTTCCCATAGGGGCGACCACACATGTTGTTCACCTCTAGCCACTTGCCAGCACTTCTTTCCTGTCCTCTACCTATACAGCCCCCACAGATAATCTGGTGCATGAAGGGTGGCTTTTTTAGATCTTCTGCTCTGTATTGAAAATTACTTTTATTAGTATTATTATTTTATTATATACACATATATAAAATATTATTTAGAGCTCACCATGGAATTGCTCTTTGGATGCTAGAGAGAATAATAAATGATTAGTTCTGTCCTCTGTGTCTGTCAGTCAGTTAGTCCTTGGCAGTAACTTATATAGCCATGGACAGTTTCAGAGATGAGGAAGGGAGATCTTTCAAAGGTATGAGGTTTTTGGAGTGCCAGAGACAGCTAGAAGAGAGACACCTAAATCAACAATCCCAAGAAAGCCTGCAGTGTGAATTCAGTTATTTGTTCAGTTGACTTCTGCCAAAGCACATGTTGTAAACAGCCAACATCCACACACAAGTGGCTCAGAGCCTACCACCCAGCAGGTGCTACTTCTTGCTCAGTTGTCAGCTGGGGTAGATGGGCATTACCACCACATTTAATGGGAAACAGGAGCACTGCAGGGTTGGGGCAGTCATAAAGAACTAGAGTTAGAATTACTGCTGTATAAAAGAGAAAGAATAGCAGACACAAATTTGCAAGATGGATTTCTGCTGTTTCTACTATAATATACAACAAGGCTTGCACTTGGTGCTCAATATAACCTGAATGAGCACAGAATTTAACCCTGGCAGAAATCCTCACCTGTTATTTATGACAACTATATATGTCACCAAGGAAAGGGAACCATGAGTGAATATAGATTTTGTATTAGTTTACAGCAGGTGTGACTTAAATGCAGACCCTTTTTGTATGAGAACTCTCAATTGGACATCTGGGCAAGATGGAAAATCATCTTGCACATTCCAACATGGATGCCCACAAAGAGTTAGACAATTGTTTCTTACCAACAATCATGTGGTTGCAGACATCACAGAAGGTGGGCTTTTTGAAGATGTGCTCCTGGAAGATGTGAGCCTTGTTGTTTTCTGGCAGCTGCTGGGTTCTGGTGGGTGAGGATGCCTGGCTCTCTGAGCTGGGGAGCTGCCCCGTGCTCGTGCTCACCTCCGGCATCAAGTCCACTTGCAGCTTCACATCACTGTTAGTCCTCTGGAAGAAATTGTCTGCACTTTTACTCCGCAAGCTTTTGGTCTTGAAGGAGAGTGATCGTTTCAGTTTCTGCAGCTGCAACAAAGAAGCCAGTTACAATTAGTACTGCTTTCTCTTCAACAGCAAGGCGAGGCTCTTGGTTTTGGCATCTGCTTCTGCTAAGTGAGCAGCAGACAACCTCTTGTCCCCCAGGCATCCAGGAACCATTACCAAACCCAGAGCCGCCCAAGTAATAAAACTGACTCTAGAATGTAACTAGCAATTTCAAAATAAAAAAAACTAGATCCCTACTTGAAAATATACCACTCTGCATATATTTTCTGATGTGGTAATAAACTTTATAGCCCTAAGGAATGCGATTTGTCTTTTCTTTCATGTATGACAACCAAGAGATATTGCAGAGAGTTGCACACATACTCCCTTGGAGAATATATCCTTTGCATTCAAGCATGAGAAAAGTAAGAGCATTGCATGGCCTTCAGCATCCTGTAAAGCCATTTCAGGAACAGATGTTAAATGGCATTACAAGAAGAGTGAATTTAGTAAATAAATTTGATATAATTAAACGTCTTGAATTTGACAGAAACAGAGACTACATGCAGTTTTGACTGAGAAATACTCGTTAGGTTTTTTTTAGAAAGGTAAAAAGGCTGAGGAGCAGTAACTGCATAGTTAACTAGTCAACTAGTAGTCAATGCATTAATTAATTCATGCTAATTAACAGGCATCCATATAATTTCTTATAAATTGTATTGTGTATTCACTGTCAGAATATTAAGCACCACAATGATGCATAAATAGCTCAAATTTATACTATCTTTCTTTACGCATAAAGTGTCTCATGTCTTATCAGAGCTTGTCTCATCCTTCCCTCCAAAAAGTTTTACGTAAGGCTGAGAAGGACGTGAGGTGATCCACAGAAGGTACCAGCATATCAACCACATCAATTTATAGTTTTATCAATTCTGATAATCCATGAGTGGAGTTTGGGTAAAAGCAAAGCATCCTCAGAAAGCAAGCTTTGCATCTGCTTTATGTTTGCTGCCTCTGAAGTGTAATACATCCATCCCATTTTTTTTCCTCAGCATTAAATCAACCATCACAGAATCATTTCAATCACTGCTGCAATTCTTTGGGCAAATATGATGTAACATCTGATATTTTCCATGCCTCGTTGGCTGGCGGTGGCAAACCAGCAGGAATGGTTTATATTAGAATCTGTTTATGTTAGAAACAGTGATGATTGGGAATCATAATTCACACTGATTTAAAGGGAAGAGTTCACGTGCTTTCCCAAAAAAGCATGGGACTGTCACACTGACATAGTGGCCTCAGGGTACTTGCTTTTCCCAGTTTCTCTTTCTGATCCATCCATTGTCTTTACAATGTGGCCAAAAGCGCACTATGGGATTAGAGCCTGCTGGTATCCTGAGAGGAAGCCTCTCTACCATTTCCACATGTAGGCAGCTTGCCCTTGAAGAAGGGAGATACTCCAGCTCTCTTCCCACCTTGCACAACACCAAGCTCCCCAGTCCCAATAAATGGGCAAAAACCATAGCCTCTGGTTAATAGCATTTGTGTTGGCTACATGGAAGGTTTCCCAGCATCCTGCTGAAGAAACCTTCTGCTCCCTGAGCTGTTTCTCCATAGTGAACTTGGGAGCCAGGGGGAATCAGAGCTAGGGGCCTGTCCCACATCTCTCTCTGAGCACAACAGGAGAAGTCCTGGATCCAAAGGAAAGAAATTCCCACCAGTTTGCCAGAAAGTCTCAGAAGAAATACCTAAAGAAGAGTAATTAAGTCAATAAATTCCAACTTTGAGGCAAGAGTGACTTCTGTTTTCTGAAACTCATTCAGCTGAAGGATAAGTAGAGGACTTGCTGAGCCTGAAAGCCACCTTACAACAGCACCAACAAAATGTGAGATTCTTCCTCTTCTGCTTAGATGTTAAGCCACTGGCACCCAAAATCAGTGTGATTACTAAGTGCTGAAACTACTTCATCTACCCAGTGACAGCCAGAAACTCAGTAATAACTTGCCCCCCCTGCTACCAAAGTGCTTCCCACTGAAGTCAGGCCTAATCAGAGCAGCAAAACACAGAATTACACCACCAGAAGGTGACTGAAATGGCATTCATTATTGATTTGCCATCCGTTTCTACAGTGCCACAAGAAGTTAACTGAATTTCAAAATACTGCTTCTGCCGCAGAAAGAAGACTAAGCTGTGCAATACAGTATTTGTTTTATCATGAATCAACTGTCTTTTAAGCTCAGCAACACAGTATGTTTCAAGGCATTCTGTTTTTACTACTTTTATTGCATTCTCCTGTGCACAGTAATTTGCCAGTCTAGAGGTATTGTAGCACCCTTTTTTCCCCTGGGCAGAAAAGTCAGTAGTTTTCCAGAGAGGGGCAGTAGAGCATTCAGGCCATGCATGTCAAAACCTAGGCATACACACTCAGGTGAGTGTGTAGTTGTGCATACTCCATACATCTACAGCCACAATGTTCAGAACAGAAAACAGATATTCAGGAAAAAATTGACCAAATTACATCTATAGGCTTGGCGGGCATCTCTGCATGAGCTAATAATCCTGAGAACCATCCTGTATTAAAATCATTTTCAAGATAAGGTGAGCATTCTTGCTGTTACTCGAATGCAGAATTCTCATTTTGAAGTGTGCTACGGCCAGGGCTAGTCTTTAACTGGAAGATTTTAAATGTAAACATGGGCTTGTATCAGGCTTAGTTTTGATCTGCCATAAACTGGTTTAATGTACTTGTGATGCTATTCCTAAGGGAGAAGCTGTGGGATGCAACTGGAATCAGCTCTGTCAGTAGAGAGAGAAGTACGCAAATTTTAGTATTATTAATTTCCTTCTGCAGAGTTAATTTAGTCTTAAGTTAAGTCATAGACAAAAACACAGCTGATCTCTGGAAAAAGGTGAGGCTGTGATTGCTCTGTGTTTGACACTACTTCAAGCACTTCAGTGGAATATCATGAACAAAATCATGGACTAAAC
Organism: Numida meleagris; assembly: GCF_002078875.1. Classification (NCBI taxonomy): domain Eukaryota; kingdom Metazoa; phylum Chordata; class Aves; order Galliformes; family Numididae; genus Numida; species Numida meleagris. The sequence goes on along the minus strand of NC_034410.1, from coordinate 45,889,869 downwards.
AAAAACCTAAACCAGCCACTAAAAGGCTTTAAGAAACACACTGGAGATAATTCTCCTAGGCCTTTCACATTTTCTGCTCTGCAAGGAAGGCTACAAATTAGCTTTTGTTTAAATAAATAAATAAATAAGATCAAATTAAAATTCCCACAAGCACAAGAGCTTTTCTAGAATTACGATAGGATCAGAAGACTTCACGATACCAGACCTCCAGAAACACGAACCTTTGCTATCAAATGCAAGATGTTCTGGTGGGTTGGAATTAGACGGGGAAAAAATTTGTCTCTGGTTAAAAGCTTTTTATTGGTCGTACAACTAAATATATTAAACCTGTGGACAAGGAAGAGATAGGTGAAATAGCTAAACGCTGGATCTTTATTAACTTTTTTTCAGCATTATCCTGCACAACCTCCATCTTCTTCAGAGTTATTGCATGTTTCCGCTTCAAGGAATCAGGAAGCCCCAATGAGCCACAGCTTATCAACACCTTCTCTGCTTCTGATTTCCCTTTACTACAGCTTTTCATCTGCTATAACCAGAAAGCAGCAGGCAGCAAAAGGACAGCTATTGAAATTCATTCCTAGAGTTAATGGCTGCCACTGATATCAATTTGAATGGGAGCTGCACCTGCCCTCACTAAGACTTTATTTTACATGGAAAGCACACAACTCTTATCTACAATTTCAGTTTAAGAACTTTGAGGTGAAGCTGGGAAGATATCAGTGATTTGAACCGCTTTATAATCATTAACTTTGCAATTAGAAAAGATAAACATATAATTTCCAATTATCCTCTTTGCAAAGAATAATTTGTTTTGGCTCCTAACCACTTCCCTGATATCTAGAAGCTTTTTTCCCCAAGACTCTCTGGCTCTGTCTACAAGTGCAGACAATGTGGCTCAGTAGGAGCAGATCTGCAGAATGAAACAGAGGCTGTTGAAATGCATACAGCATGCAAACATTTCAGGGCACAGAGTAATCCGAGCAAGAGCAGCCCATTAGCCCTTATGTGCATTAAGTGCACCCCTGGAGCACAAGCAAAACCCCGAGACATGCAATCTATGCTCAGTGAGGCTGCAGGGTGATCCACAACTGGGAGGCTTGCTTTGAAAATGCACTCCCAAACCAAATTAAAATGCTAAGGTATGTTTCCTCTCTGCCATCACCAATTCTCTAGAAAAACTCCTTTCAAAGCTCAGAGAAAGCTCCACTCCCTCCACATGACTGCTTCACTCCTCTTTCAGAAGCTTTCTCCTTAGTGATCTCAAGGTGAATGGTAGTGAGCTGGAAGGACAAGCAGTTTGATTATATTATGTTTGCTTGGACCACCAGCTTTGGCATTTAGAGCAACTCTGTTGGGAGTTATTTACTTCCCAGCACTCTTAATCTTGCTCCCTGCTCAGCCACTGCAAGCCATCCTTGGCAGCAGTAGAGGTGCCTGGATGGCATGGGGCCAACAAGAAGGTTGTTTTCATAAATTTCCACACTTAACTTTATCTTTCACAAGAAAAGGACAAGTGAACCAAGATTATCAACTGTCCTTTACTGACAGACCACATGACAAAACCCTGATTTTCAGGTATCAGCTGTGCTACTCTGCTAGTAAAAACAACAAAAAAGTGATTGCTTGCTCTTCTCTATCCCTTTCTTCACACTAGCATTAGCAACATCATTAGATGGATTACAAGTAACATGAGGCATTAAAGGCATTGGGATGGACCCTTAAGACAATTTGACTGCCGCAAGTCTGATAAAACATAATTTGTTTAGCTATGGAGACTAAAAGTGCTGCCAGTGGTTTTCCTCACTGCTGTAAGATAAACATCCACCTTCTATAAGGAATTATTTCTTCTTTCATTCAGTTTCTTAAAACAACTTTCCAAATTATTTGACTCTCATGTTATTATAAGTGAAGGACTTCAACATGCAGAATTGTTGTGTAGATTAACTAGAGATCATGTCAGGTACACTACCAAAAGGGACTTGAACCAAAGGCCTTTCAAAAAAAGGAAAGAACAACAGTGTTGACAAATGAAATCTATTCTACCAAATACAGTCCATTTTCTGGGCCAAAAAGCATTCAATTTGTACCAGCAATGCCTTGAAGATGCTTTAGATGTTAAATGGATTTGCTGAAGGACTAGACATTACCAGGGTGTCAGCTAGCCTGGAGGCATTGCTGGGCTTCACCACGCTGCATTCATTAGAGCAAACAAGGAACCTCCTCCAACAGAAATGCTGCTTTTGTGAGCATGGAGGCTTGCTATTTTCTTCTGAAAATTGAGGGACACAAAAAGCAAGTGATTTTTGAGCACAGATGAGAGTGGGGTTGTTGCGGCCTTCTCTAGTTTCGATTTTAAAGTGCTCTGCCTTGGCATTTTAATGAGCAAAATAAGATTATGACATGTCCAAAGCTAGTATGCAGTTATAAATAATGTTCTTGTCTGCTGATGAGAGAAATACCATGTCTCATAGAATTAACAAGATAAAAGGATATTTCAAACACTTAAGGGGTTGGTATTGTTTTTTGGCAAAATATCCATGATAAAATTTGTAAGAAAAGCTGATTCCTTTTCTATCTTCTCCTTTCTAAATAATAAATAGTACAAATACACTGCTAGTACAAATTGAATTAGCTAAACTGACTTCAATCACTGCCAATTTATACAGTCTGAGAATCTAGCTCTATCATGTATTTATGGCTGCCCTAGACAGCTTTCTTAGGAGCTTTTAATCCTTTTAATCCACTACAGACAAAGAGAGAATGCTCATCACTGCACAGTCTGCTACGTAACATACTTGTGTTTTTTTCCCAAAGAGATTGCAAAGCTGCCATTAGAACAAATACATTTGTTATTGCTGAAAAAGAAAAAAAAAATTAAAAAAATCTGTCTACTAGAATACTGTGTTGGACTACTCAGAGGGGAAACCTTTTCTGTAATACTTAATAATAATATTATTGATTCATTGGGTACCTCCAGCTACTTTGGTTGGCTATTGTTGCTCTGGCCATCATCCTTACATTACCCTCCCTGAACTCCAATGTTTTTGAAACCTCAAATGTTTCTGATCCTCAAATCAATTTAGGAAACAAACCTTTCCAGGTGGGCTCTTACTGTGATTTTGTTTGACATGCAGAGTCCTAACTTCAATGAAATGCTCTGATTGGCACATCAGAGCGTAACAGCAAAAATTCCTGAAAGAGCCTCAGGGATTTTTTTCAAAGCACGCAATCTGAAGAGATGCTCAGTTGTCACCCTTCCCACAAATGTCAGTGTGAATCACACATTCTCAGCTCTCTACTGATGTACTACATCATTGACAGCTGTGTGTTTGCATATCTAATTGGCAGACCTCTAAATTATCAAGAGGTACAGTCTGCATGTGTAGCCAAATAGTGTGTTTGCTTAGCAGATTTGTCCCTTCTATACAACTCTCTGGTTTGGTTTAAACCATCCTGAAATTTTTACCTAGATCTCAATGATTCCTTCTGCTGTTTGTCCAAAAACCTACAGTCTGAGGCACGTTTTCTAAGATTGCAAAGAACCAGACTAGCAAATATGTGAAACAAACGTGAAATCAAATGCCTGACAATATGAAATGGTTTGCCTTTTGCTCCAAATTCCTTTACAGAGCCCTGAAATTCAGCATAAGGTGTGAAAGGAAAAAGTACCACCTTCCAGGGAGTGGCAGATTTGAGGAAACACAAATAATTTATTAACTACAATCATTTCCATCAAATTTCAAGGAAATTCTTTTTTGTCTTCATTATATTCAGAGTAGTCTGCTTAGTCTTAAGGCATCAAAAGAGTAAACTCTGTGTGAGATATCTGCAATTGTGACTTACCCTGAGCTCGTATTAACTTCCCTGCCAAATATATTTTCATACTCTCCTCAAAAGTCTCACTGTCCTTTAAACATTTTAAAACAGCTTGTAAAAAGGAGGCAACATATGCAAAATAAATATAACAATTTTGTATGCATGTGAAAATCAGAAAATTAATTTTTTAATCAAAAACTAAGCAATTTTTTCTCCCCCTGAGAACAGCAATATTAAATACGTTTACTTATCTAGCTAAAACTCTCAAATGTTCTATCTAAAAGAATTTTTTCTGTTGAGTTTTCAAGCAGCCCTATTTTGATGTACTCATCCTTTTTTCTTTTAATCTAGCTACCCTAGAATCAGTAATCTAGAAAGAAAAGATTGTATATTACACTTTTGTTCCTGAGAGCTTTTGTCTCTATTAGTATTGCTTCAAATTTCACAAAAAGTTGAGTTTGGGAAAAAAGCTTGTGAAAGAGTGGTTGTTTTATCATTGTATACATGTCACTCAGTCATGGTTTGTATTAAGCCTGCCTCTAGCAGAGAGGAAAAACAGTGAATTTTTCCTCAAATCTGCAGCGTTTCAAGCTAACAACTCGCAAGAACATCTTTCAGAGAATCTTATCGTCCAAATCATGAAAATCAGATTAACAGCCCCAAAGTCAGATGCATTGAGTTCATTGCGTTTAGCTCAATGATCATCAGTTCTTCCTCCTTTGTGAACTCATGCACAGATCAAAGCATGTTACAAACGAAACTAAGCAATGCTTCATCCATTCCCAAAACATGCTGATTGCTTTTTGATGGGATTGGAAAATGCTTTGTCCCTTTTCTTGCCTCACCTAGCAAAGAGGAGATGCTTCTCTCCAGAGCAGAAGGCATGACCATAAACTCTGGATTTAATCATGGGAGTATATTCTCCCTTCCACCAAACAGCTGCTCCAACATGGGTGGCATCAGCTGCGGGATATTTCCTATAATTCAGGTTGAGATGTGGCTGGTGGAATGATGGGCTACAAACTTCTCTGTGGCTCCCTTCTTCATGGCCAGGCAATTTAATCTCCAGTCTTTGCTCCTGGAGCTAGCAGACCAGCTTGCAATGCAAGCAAGAGATGATGAGGAACAGTCCTTCAATTTCAATTTAAAATCCACTTCTAACTTTCAGTTTCAAAATGGATGTGTTTACCTCATCATGGTTGGTAGCCTAGGTTTCACCTCAGGCATCTGATTGCTAAGCAGCTGGTCCTCTCCATACTTTGTCCCTGTTAGGATGATGTGCACATGTGGTTATCTCCTAACTTTTGACATAAGAGGAATTTAGACTGTTGTCTCTGAGATCCCTTCCGGGAATCCTGCATTTTGTTGCTCCATTTGGATATCTCTTTTCCATTTCACCTCCTAAATGGAACAGTGATTTCCCTTTGGTAACTCCTGTCATACTCTTGTAATAATCTTTGCAGCAGTGGAAGTGGCACAATGAATTTTGGAGATTAAAAGGCTGGATGGATTTCAGAGTAATGTAAATCCAGGCAGCCCTGCTGAGGTGAATGAAGCTGCACCGCATGCACCTGCTGAGATTCTGCAACAATAATAATAAGGCCTGAGTTTTGCTTCTTTTTCTTCTCATGAATAACCTGTGATGAATATGATTGTGAATGTAGGATTAATCATCTAATATTGTGCCTTGTATCTGTCCACCTATGAAGTGTGCATCATTATTTTCCATTATTGTTCTTTTGAGAAATTAAAGCTCAATATGACCCACTTAGATTTTCTAAAAAAAGACTTCTGCTGAGAAGTGCTGGTCTACCAACAGTAACAATTTCCACTAATTCATTTTGCTCATTTGTTCGTCTTCTTCTTTTTTTTTTTTTTTTTTTAATATAAACAGAGCTGTTTAGCTGCTCAGCAAAAACACACTACTTTAAATGGTAGTATGTCTCTTGAAGCAAACATAGAAATACATCTGGCAGGAAGGCTGACAGTAACTGAGGGGGTAAATTAATATCAGCACCAGATCCCACATACCATATAATCACATTTATTGTGATTATGTTGACATGTATTGTCCACAAAAAGGAGGAATGAGATCTACTGGGAAGTTGTGATAGTTAATATTTTAGTGTTTCCACTCCTCCTTCTGGGGTTCCAAAATTAGGCTGTTAAAATTGCTTCACGATGAAAGCATATAAGTGCTCAGCTCTACAACAAAGTTGTTGTCACTGGGCCAAATCCTAAGGTCTTTGCTCACTCCTAACTCCCGCTGACTTCAGTGAGCATGATTCCCAAGTAAAGGTTGGGGATTTGGCTGGACTATTGTTTAGCTGGTTTTGAAATGAAACTTTTTTTTTACTGTTTTACTTTGTGCATGAAAAAGAAAGGATTTCTGCATGCAGCATGAATAGCCACCTGAACACATGTGGCATGCTGTTATCTTACGGATTTTGTTCATCCTTCCTATTTTTGAAACCCTATTGGTCAATCTCTTCTCCCCCACAACCAAATACAGACAGACCCGTGGGACATCTATACCTCTTGCTTTTGTTTTTCCTATACATTTGTTTCAAATTTATATTTAGTGCGACTTTATTCTGCCCAGAATTCTTGCTTAACTACTGTGCCTTAAGTCTGACACGGCGCTAGCTCATTTTCTGATCACAGAGAGAAGAGAAACATAACGCCAGAATTTGGTTGCTATATGGCCTATTAGCTTAAAAAAGCCCACCCAACACACATAAACAAAGCTATTTTGGCTTATTTGATCCCATCGGTTTCTGCACCTCCTTCTTTGCTGTCAATCCACAGATTCACATCTGAATTACGCAACTTGTTCCCATCTTTCCATTTCAAATACTTCTCAGTGGGAAGATTATGCCTCACAGAATATTAGCAGAGTTTGTTGGCTCATTTTCAGTTTTTCTTTTTTCACAACCTCCTTCCCTCCCAAGTGCTTATTTTTACAAGCTGGTAGCAAATTTTCTGCCTCCTATCTTCTTTTTATCCATCCCAAAGCCTGACATTGCCCCATCCTTTAAATGCTACTTCTTGACAGTTCCTCTGGAGACGAGGATGTGTGGTTACTTTGGCAATATCTTTTCTGAAGCCCAGCAGGACCCCTGTTGTCCTGGTGTGCAGACACATCACTGCCCTGGTACCACTTGACCTGCAGCCCTGGATCTGGGGGACCATCAACAGCACAGGTCGAGCAAAGCCAGTTAACACCTCTGGGCTTCTTGTTGCTCTACCTGGGGCCCCAATAAGTTTCTTTCATCTTGTGTTTCCAGTTCTATAGTCCTACAGCAGCTACCAGATACATGGCAAATACTGTCATTTATAAATTAAAATCTTTTCCCACCTTGGTAACATATTCCTTGCTTGCTATACATATTCTTATTTTACTATCGACCATAGCAGAGATCTGCTTATTTCCAGATCCAGTCCCAGTCTGGCACATTTCTCTAGCTATAGGTCTTCTCATAATGCAACTTAGGGCATGCATTTACACCATGCAACATATCTACTCCAGTCATTTTCTAATTTTCAGATAGTACTTCCAAATCATTTGGAGGAAAATTACTCCTGTATTACTCCATTTTCAAGGAACCTGTTAGTAGTACAGCAAGTTTCCATCTAAGTCTGTCGTTTGTCTTATGATCGCTCCAAGTAAGCAATGCTCAGCAAAAACTGCATTCAGCCTCCTACATAAAGAATAAATCAAATCTCCACATGAAGAGTTTAACTTGATGATGACGATGTCGTTGTATGGAATTACAGTTACTTGGCACTTTATGAAGATATTTTAAGGCCTGAACAACACATCAAGTTTATAGTGTAAATATATATATTTGGAGATATTAATTGGCAAAAGTTATGCATGAGATTTATCATACATCTTTTACTCCTTCTACCTCAGGCTAATCTGTTTCCTTTGTATTTTTCCTAAACCTCCAAGCTGCTGAACATCTTCAGCCAGCTATTGTTTCAAGATCAACCCTGCAAAACAAAAACATTTTATTTTTATCCTCACCAGCTGCACAACTTTCCTTCTCAAATTACCTCTATCAAAGTTTCAAGACAAAAATGACTGACTGCTCTGTGTTTTTATATTGGGACATCCAGCTTCTTCTAAAAAAAATAGTTATATACAGAACATCACAAACAGAAAGAGAGAATTTAAGACTATAATGTTGAGGTACTACAGTTTTTTACTCAGTGTTAAAGGAGATTCTTAAGCCCTTCAGAATCTAAGCTTAAAGTTTAGATGCTGCTACTGAAAGCCTGCACACAAAGAGCTAAGAATTAAAAATAAATTAATAAAAGACTTGTAATACTATCGTGACATTGTGCTCTCCAAAAAAATGAAGCATATTTAAATTTCAGGTTGTTGGTGCTGAGAGAGAAAAGAGCCTGGTATTGACATAAGATACCAACAGATTTTACAGGAATTGTTTATATGATAGTAAAGTGAGGGATTTAGAATGAGTGAAACACTGTGCTGTCTGACAGAAATAATGGCAGTGACTTCAATGGCATTCCATGAGGAATTGAGGCAAACAAGGAAAGGAAAGCCAAGTGAGGATACAGTGTGTTTTGAAAAACATGAACATGAATCCTGTGTAAGAGTGGGTATTTTCATGAAATGTCTCACTTTGGCTAGCCTACTGTCAGAGTGGCTACAATTCTTGTTATCAGCAGAGTGGCACTGACTCATAAGGAGTGTGGCATATTATAGCAGATACCAGAGCCAGAAGAGCAGTCAACCACTGCTGAATTGAAGAGCAAGTACATTGATAACTTCTAAGATTTATACCTGTTTTTTCTCATCAACTGATTTTTTTATATACAGCAGTACTCCTAGTATGACTGTGCTGGAGAGATGATAACTCATGGAAAGGAGATCTTTTTCTGGAACTGAGCAGCTGGTAGTAAAGGCCAAATGATGTTACCTCACTTGTTACTTCAGGAATATTGTATTTATTGAAATGTGTTCCCTACAGAGTCAGAAAAAATAGGCTGGTTTTCTCATCGTGTTTAAAAAGAATCTGAGTTCTTTTTCTCTGGCCTGAGGGGCTAATTCTTGTGGCCACCATCTATTCACAGCTGAATTCTCCTCATAAATTTTAGGTTTGGCTTTCATTTTTCAAAAAATCTTTGTAAAATGCTTTTACTTCATCTACATTCTAGCAGGCTTCAAGTAGGTTTGTTACAGCTGTCGGAATTAATTTCAGATTAGATAATCTCCCAGGACTCATTTGTCCAGAGCATTTTTCTTAGATGCCAGGTAGGAATTGCTGAAAGAAGTGCTGCCAAGGGCAGAATAGGAGCCCAAGGATGTATGTTGGAATCTACACTGCTATGGATGCAGGAGCTCAAAGCCCTTCACTGGCAACAGAGTTGAAAAGGGATCTCCTGAGTTACATTACTACCTACCTAGGTAGGAGACTAAGACAAGGGGAGATTAAGAGGGTTTAATTTCTTCTGCATAAGGAATGTCTTCTGTCACCTCATTGTTTGAGTTCTAAATTTATGTATAGTTTCCTGCGTATACACTATGAAGAAAGCATGATGTTAAATTAAGAGAGAAATAGGCACCCACACGCAGAGCACAGACGGTATAATGCCAGACAACACAAGGAAACTAAAATGCAACTTGAAGAATTTATTTGTGAATAAAACAAGCACAGCCTGGATACAGGTGAAAAAGAAAGTGCAAACAGTAAGGTTTGCTTTTTTCCAAGAGTACTTACAGCATGAGTGCCAGCATCCACATGGTATTTCTAAAAGGTCCCTTCCCTAACAGAAGAACCACCAGACATTTTGTTAACAGGCATGTTTAAACTTGGCTAACCTTGGAAACCTGAAAATTTTGCCTCTAAAGACAAACCTTGCACTGTGTCAGAGAGCCTAGTCCTGGATTAAAGCATTTGGGTGAGAAAAGGAGCAGAGAGAGAAGCACTGAAAGGCAGAGAGTGAACAAGCCAGCAAAAAAAAGTTAAGTGTTCATCTGGATCTTTTGGATGGCCATGAGAATGAAGTTCATTTGTCATTATGAATAACTACAGGAGATAGATCTAACTGCTGTGCACATGCCAAAGACTGCTCTGTGCCCATACTTCATGAAATGGGTATATGATTGATCTTGCAGCTAGAGTTTAATAGCAGTGCTTCATATCTTGAAGCCTGGATAGGCTCAGATTTTTCTCTTTTTGTCATAGGTGCATAACTTTCCATTACAGGACTGCTGCAAAACAGCAATTCCCCATAGCAAAAAAATTCAATTTTGAATGATTTTGTTTCACGTTGACATAAAAAAAACCAACTGCAGCCTTTCAAAATGTCTTTGAGAGGACTGTGGGCAGAAGAGTAAACTTCCAGGGAAGGAAACAGTTGGCCAGTTTCTGTCTGTAAGGTTCAAGACCTTGCTTTGACAGATTCAAAGAGTTGTTCACCCTACTTAAATTCAAGCTCTTAACTCAGCAGTAGCTGCGTGCTGTCGTAAAAGGAAAGTGATTTCCTCCCAAAGAGGCTAATTCAGAACACATTAGACAGGATTTTCCTTTAAATTACACCTTTGATAAAACCACTTCAGTCTGTGTCTGTTTGTAACACAGGGAGACTGAACTACCGACTGCCAAATGTTGGTCTCTGATTACAGGTGGTTCTTTATGAATTAACCTATGACTTTTCTCTTCTTTTGACTAGAAATTTCACCCATGATGAGGGACAGATTCCTCAATAAAGTTTACACACTCAGTAAGTACTTCTCCAAAACCAAAGGTTTTGATCAAAAAGAAAGAGCACTTGACAAACACACACTCGATCGAAATGTTCGTTACCAGTCATGTTTGGCATATCATCACAAGTCACATTATCATAGAATCATAGAATGATTTGGGTTGGAAGGGACCTTTAAGATTATCTAATTCCACCCCTTGTTATAGGCAGGGTTTTCAGTCTCTCTGCTCAATCCTGAGATATTTTGGTTTTCAGAATCATTACCAAAGCTTTTAAACTGGCAGGAGAAACACTGGCAAATCAATAAGGAATATTACACCAATACATGTGATGTTCGAGGAGCTGACTTCTATGCCTCATGTCAAGAATCTGACTTGGTCTATAAAAGCTCATTGTTCCTCTCCACTGTGGATATGTAATTCTTGCAAAACTCAAATGAAGTTAAATGTTGGGGGTAATGGAGATGTGAGTGTAGCTCTAAGACTATATTTAACTATATTTGCTATAACAAGATGTCAGGATGACCTTGCTCTCTCACCTGAGCTATGCCTTTGTAATTCTTTGACTTACTCTGAGGAATAAGCTAAAATATATATATATATATCCTAATTAATGATTTTAGTATCTTTGTGAACACCAGTTTGTAGTATTTTGCTCCTTTCTGAATCAAACCAAATCATCAGTTACTGTAGGTCAGATGCATTTTGCTTTTCTATTGAGAACACTAGACTGCTAAAATGATCTTAATAAAGCAGTGCATGCATGGCATTTCAATAAAGCTTTTAAATGGCACTCAGAAATGAAGCACATTATGTCTCAAGAAAAGAAAAGCATTCAAGCAGTCACTGTTACTCACCTAAAGGACTCTTGTCTGCAAATCCATATTGAACTTGCAGTGTTCTGCAGCTGGGAAAAACCCTTCTCCCACAATTATTAATTGACTGGACATTTGCCTATGCAACTGCAAATTGTGCAGGACTGAATAGAGTCACGGATATTTGACTTGTGCATTCACTACTGAAAATTTAGTCCTCTGCCCTACAAACACGGGGAAAAAATATCAAATATGAGATTAATGCAATCTTCTGCCCACCATGAGTATGAAGTAATGGCTCAGGTAGGCAACAAGAAAAAATACTTGTCATAGGATCATCAGAAACAGTAGTTTGGGATTAAGTGGTTATTAGCTACTTCGATTTAAATTAAATAAACTGTGAGGGAAAAATGAACCTCTAAGCAAAGTTTGGGACTTCAAGAGGATAGCCTTTGATGTGCTACATTCTCTTGAAGAAATTCAAAGCCTTCAGCACTCACAGCTCCCTAGGGATTCATTTTACACCACATCACACCCTGGAGTGTGACACAAGCTAGTGTCTGTCTGAACTAATATGTCCATCAAAAGCAGTATAAAGGTCTTAGCAGTGGTCTAGAAAGCAGCATATCTATGTAAGCAGGTTGCTGCATTTCTGCTAATGAGTGAAGGCTGCCAGCAAATGCTGAGAGCTGATGAACCCCTATGGCCATGGGTTGTGGAACAGCCTTGGCCTTTGTTAGTCATGAGGTATCAGGTTAGAGACATGCTTCGCAGAGAAAGGAGACCAAATAGAAACCATTAGACACCTGGATGTACTTAGGTGTGCAAGAGGTGTAGAATTTCTTCAAAGTAAATACGCTAATACTACCTGGAATATGAAACAAAAAGAAATAAAAAGATCCCGTAGATGTGTGTTCCTGGCAAACTGCTTGAAAATAGTTACCTCAGAAAGGAAATTGGGAAAGAGTCCACAAAAAATGGTGAGGAGTGAAGCAAGAGAAAGAAAAAGAGTAAAAAAGAAAACTGGTATGCAAATAAAATTTGAGCTTTCAAGCTGAGCTGCTAAGGTTTAAGCATGTTAATTGCCAAGAAAAGCTGAGAGAGTCCTTGCAAAAGGTATTTAAGGAAATGTCAAAGGATTGATGCAGACTGGGGAATGGAAAAGAAGAAACAGACTGTGGTACAGCAAAGATGGGATAAAAGGTGGACTCAGAATTTATCAAACACTTATCTCACTTTCTTCCCAGAACAATGATCCTGAGGTAAAATAACAGGAATAATAGGAAAGAGTTTGCAGAAATGGATGGTATGACATCAAAAAAGCAGTTCAATATACCCGCTGAGGTGAAAAGGAGAAAAATCTCTATTACAAAATTTTACTTTGCAAGTCTAGGACCAAGTCTTCTTAATAAATTTTATCAAGCCAGAAATTATACAGAAAAATAGAAATCTATTTCAAGAGGAGGGAAGACTGAGCCCAGAAAATGGATATTTGTAGATTTGATCTCAACAGTGCAGCCAGCAACAACAACAACAAACAACTAGATCCACCTAGACTAGTTATATTCGACAAGATGAAAAATTTTCTAGTCAAAGAAAAATTTGGTAGGCCAAAGGAAGATTTGGTCTATTTCAATGTGCTATCAAATATGAATCTATTAGCCAAGACATAAAAGAAAGGAAGCAGTGGAGAAATTGTAAGATGTGAAGGAAAGTGAATCCAGTGGATGAGGGTTTCTGCTGAAAGAAGTACTAGCTTGGAGGAAGACCATTAGTGGTGTTCTTCAAAGAACAACACCAGTCATTTTAGGGCCAATCTTGCTTTCTGTATTTTCATTACTGAAGGTGATGCAAAGATAAGGTGCATCATAAGGCCATTTCCTTCTTACATGAGGCTGAAATCATTGTCAAAACTGAAAAGGCTTGGGGCTTGAGGGAGGGAGTTATAGAAATACAACAGAGATCAACAGTGCAAATGCACACTTAGGCACTTGAGACCTGATCCAAACCACTCCAGATGAAGATGGACAAATCTACCCTAACAACTGGAAATCGTGGAAGAGAAATAGAATTGTGACCTCAGATTGACTGAAGAGTGTCTAGAACACAAAAAAAAGGATGTACTGAGGACCTTAAAAAGCACCAGAAGCAGGGTTTCTGAGCAAGTTAATGGCGTATTAGTCATATTGTACGAAAACTCATGTGGAATACTTCGCACAAAGTCAGTCAATGTTTTTCAAGAAAGTTTATTAAAAACTGAAACAGGTGCACATACCTGCCATTAGAATGAGATGAAGAATGGAGAGTTTATCTTATTAATCAGCCTGACTTGTTTAGTCTGGAAAATAAAAGGCTTGGAAGGAATATAAAAGTCTACTCCTAAATGATGGAAACACGTACTTAGAATGGTAAAGACCTGTTTGAACTAAAGTAGTGCTATCAAAAGCACAATGACACACAAGCTGGCCAGAGATAAAGTTAGACTGGAATTAGAAGGAAGGAGAGGGCAGAGGGCATCCCTTAGCCATTAGAGCATCCAGGTGTTGGAAGAGCCTTTCAAAAGGAGTAGCAATAAATTCTGAGGATTACTTTAGAAAAAAGAACGCAGGATAATAGGCTGTGATGGTAGATCTGGACTGTCTTCCGGCCTTGAAAACAACTTTGTTAGTTTCAGGGAAAATTTGCACTTCTAGTAAATCCTTTTTTTTTTTTTTTTTTTTTTTTTTACCATGCCAGACTTGATTCAAGCCATCTTTACTTGATGAAATATAATATATATTCTCTTCAATTTGGCAAGGTATAAAATGCAGATAGAAAAGAAAGAACTGATCGCATTTCTGTTTTGCCTTAGATATCTCTAAGAAATGATCTGACATATATTTTAAAGCAAAAACAATAGTGGAGTGTTTTTATCAGGAAAAGAGTAAGAAAGAGAGAAAAATCAAAATAAATGTAAATACAAGAACTCTGCACAAGAAAATATTGATAGAGTATTACTTTCTTACTGTTAAGGAAATCCTCTAATTACTTAATCTGTTACAGAAAGTAGCATCTTAAAAAAACTTAGGCACATTTATTTCCCTTAGTCTTACTTCACAGTATGTACTCACCATTTTATGCAGAGGCATGTGGGTAAGATTAAGGAGAACCCTTCCATGGGATTTTTTTAAGCCCTTTGGTATTCTTTTGAAGAGTGTAGCAGTAGTTTACATACTGGATATTTATCAGTAGTGTGGAGGGTGAAACACTAACTGTATACCATACTCCCTGCCTCTTTTAAATATTCATTGATGAGTAACCATCTATGGAGCCTCATAAAGAATTAACTCTTTAAATGGGGAAGATCTCTGCTTAAGTGCATAGCACAAATCCTACATGATTTAAATCCCACACAATCCTATTAAAATTGAAGGAATTTCAAGATATTTATGTTGTTTGCTATCTAATATTAACACCTGGTTTTGAAATCTTATGCAAGAAATATTGCTCTATTAGACTAGCAGGACAGGAGAAAGTAAATTCAACCTTCTTGACTGATTTGGTGATATAAGTAAATTACATTTACAACTTGAACCTCAATGCTGAATCATTTTCTTGATTTATTACTCTTCAACAACTTCCATCTTATGTATTACATACCAGGTCAGCTAGTGCTTGAACAGTTGTGCTATGTCTCCTGAACCGTCATTTCTGAATTTGAAGATAATAATATGCATTTCCCTGAATACTGGCTAACGAATAGTATGCATGCGGAAGTGCCAGACTGAGAAACTTATTTCTTTTGTTAAATACATATTCCAAATGTAGTACTTATTTGGAGGATTAGTTTATACTTTTTTTTTTTCCATTTTCAGCTGTCCAACTTACCTAACTGACCTGAGCGTAAGCTATTTGTTAGGACAATGAAATTGATGGTGTGAAGCTATTGCACCAAAGATGCATGATTGCAGTACATCATAATTATACCTGAACTTTTAAAAAAAGTAGATGGAAATGGGCAAAGCTGTGAAAGAATATTTGGCCTTCATAGATATTCACCTGCTGTCTATAAATAAGTAACTTTTACACGAGAGATTGCTTCCAGTGACAAGGGTCAAGGATTAATACTCCTTCTAGAGTGCAGGCAAGAATCTGACAAGTGTTTTACATACCTTAAACAGCACACTAATAATCTGAAGACCAGTGCTGACCAACTCTGCAAGTACTAGCTTAAACATCACAGATGCTCAAGCTCCCTTAAAACTTAAAAACGGGAAAGGCATTTTCTAAGATGTAGTCCACTGTCTATGAATATCCCCAGTCATTACTCACAATACAGCAATAATGACTTGACTCAAACCTAGAGAGAAATCAGCAGATGGTCTCTTTCCTCTTCATATAGATATGCAAGTTAAATATAAAAAGCATAAAGCTAAAGGAGTTATGTGCTAACTATGGCAAAACATATAGAAATATTGTCAGATGCGGTAGTATTTTCTTTAGACTCACATTTCCCCCAAATTTTAGTTTTCCTTACTAAATTCAAGGTACTTTTATACATAAGAGACATCAGAAATATGTTTTGATTGCTGTCACCACATTGCTGCTTCTGTTGCTAAGTTAGTAATTGTAGAAGTGTGCAGTGTGTCTTTAATTTCTCCCAACAGGAAGAAATCCTTCCTTAGGATTCATTAGCCAATGAACTCCTCTCTCGTTGAGTTGAAAATATAGAAAATTCTTTCATATATTGGCTATTTGCCTTTTTGAAAGGCAGACGTGAAGGACCTAAGCAGGTAGAAGGTGTGCTTACAAACAGATGCGTGTAACAGAACTAGCAACTATATACATTTATATGTACCCTCATAAAGTCATTCTCCTAATATATTTCAAGTATCCACTTAAGTCATACTTAGATGTGAAGTAAATGTTTTCAAGAGTCAATAGATTAATTTAATAAGTTAATTATTAGCTTTGCAGCATTCTTAACCATTCAAGCTCTAGGGTATTTAGCACAATAGCAGTACATGTAGTGCTACAGGATGGCCCAGTTACAGTGTTTACTACCCTTTGGATATCTGTTTGAAGTTGTATTAACGAGACATTACAATGGAAGTGCGACACGTAAAGTATGTGAGGACACACAGTCCAAAAGACACATTCACAGTACACAGTACTATATCTACTACATTATAAATTAGTAGAACATTTACATCTACTACTTAGAATGTGTAAAAGGGTTTGCTTGTAGAGCTCAGGCAATGTGGTGTAATTGAAAGTGTTTGAATTTCCTCATTCTGAGCAGCTTCGCTGAAGTTCAGGCGTGAAGGTGCTCATGATGGGGAAGACATGCACAAGAGGATGGCCTTCCAGCTTTCAGTGTCTGCATGTGCTCACCAGTAAATATGCTCCTAATCCATAGGACAATCTGGTGGGAAATTTTAGCATTTCTTGCACTTAAGATAGTTTCCTGCGGCAGGGCTGTGTGCATGCAAGTCATTCTTCCAAGTTTTAGGTACTGAAGTTCTGTCTCTTAAACTCATGCTAGTCAGGAATTGCCTATCTCCTCTGTGTCATCTTCTGAGTACAGCCTGGACTGTGCTAGATAAAAACCCTATTTCTGGACTTTGTTACTGTAAGGGACTATGTGTCACAGTCTATGATTACAAAAGACTGGAAGCAGTCTTTCTACATTAGCTCTACATTAGTTTTTCAGAATTCTCATTCCACTGAAATGTTTTCAAATGCATTTTGAAGGTTGCTATTATTCATGTTGTTTCCATTGCTATATTTGGAGTCATAATAGTGTTTTACCTCAGAAACAAGCTATTGTGGGGTGATTAGACCCTGCACAAACTGTTCAGCAGTAACTGCAGAAGACGTGAACTTGTTAACTTATGCAACAGAGGGTACCTGAAGAAACCTAAGCCCTCTGTATTTGACAAGACAGCACCATAGGCAGAGGACACAGTGGGATAAAAGCTAGTGCACAGGCCATTGGCACACATTGACATATGTGTTTGTCAGAGTCTTTGGCTTCTGAAGTACATAAACTCTCTTGAAAAAGAAATCATGAAATCACTGATAATTTTTCCATCTCTCTGCTTACTAGGACAAAAAATTCTTATTAACTTAGTGATAGGAGGGCTCTTTTGACTCCCTCTATTGAAATGAAAATACAGTATATTTTCTGATCTTATTTGCTGTTCTAAAATGTGAATACACAGATTACATGTTTACTTAAAATATCTGTATGTAAGTGATGGCTTCAACTGCACAGTCATGGCTTTTGCCTATTGCAGTGTATCACTTCTGCTGCTCACAAGACTGGAAAAATTGATGATGGTAATGTTTGATTAGAAACTGCTTAGTAGTCCTTTTGCTCTCTGGCTAGATGTGCCTAACTCCCATTGTGATCCTTCTGAGTGCATGCATAGGGAGCAAGAAGGATCCCTACATGCAGCACTTTGCTTTCTCTTGGTTTAGGATTCCTGCCTGTCTGTTCATTTTGAGTACAGTGCTCTGTGACCCAGTGGGAAAATCCCTCATGTGAGCAGCACCTTAGTCTGTAACCACTTGCTTGGCTGTGGCTGGGAGCAGAGGGAGCACACACCCCACCCACCCCAGACATAGTCCAGCACATGTGAGGACCTGGTGCTGACAGCGCAGTGAAGGCTTCAGTTCCTACTGGGACCTCACTAGGCTGAGCTCCCTACTGGACCAATACCAACTCAGCAATTCCAGTGAAGTGCTCTCTGTGGGAGGATTTAGGTACCTATCAACTGGATCCTTTCAGAGTCTGGGGCTGAACCAATAACCCATTTCCTTTCTCCCCACTCACCAGGGAGACTGCAGCAGTGTCCCAGTAGTGCTGAACGTGTTTAGTGAACAGCGTGAACAGGGAATGATACTGTTGCCAAAAGAACTCTTTTTCTTTTACAGATGTTGTTTTACATAGGGAATACCTTAGTTCTCCTCCTTGGAGTACAGCATTTAAAAAAAAAATCCCAAAGCCCACATCAGAATTCTACCCACACCAACTCCTGCGACTTGCGAAGCTAGTTTTAACTGCAGAATAACAGAGCAGCTTTCATATGTTATACCAGGCAGCCAGTGCCTTTAAACTCAGGCCAACATGGACCTTCCCTGTCAGGCAGCTGTTCTGCTCACATGGTATTTTCTAAGGCTCTACCCAGATGTAAGCTCCAAGTGGTGAGAACCTCCCTACTTTCATATGTTTATCCAGCACACAGCATCACTGTGGAAGTCTACAGGAAGATCTGGCAGGTGCTATCATGATATCAATCATAAATAAGTAGCAGAGGATCGGTAAAATCACATTATCCAGGAAAGCTGCAGAGAATATTCATTATCTAAGGATAATACTTTCCTTCCCTCACTACTCAGCCTTCCAGGTCACATTCTGGCAAGCAGAAAAACTTTTCATGCACTAGTCAATTAAAAATTTAGGGGCCGTGCCATTTGAGCTGGACGTTGGTTTTCAGTAAGGTAAGGTGAACCATATGTAGTAATCAATAAATAAAAGGCTGGGAAAAAAAATCCTTTTCTGGGTAGTGTACATAAGGATTCTTGTGCCAAAATCCTTTTCTGGGTAGTGTACATAAGAATTCTGTCACTTATATCCCATTTCAACTACTGGCTCAATAAACCATGAAAGTTCACTGATGGGTCTGCTAGAGTAGGTGAGGCAAGTGGAACATCCGAAGTCTCCCACCAAAATTATCTTCTCTGGACACATGAGAAAACAAATAATTCCAGCCACAAACAAAAACCCTGTAAGTGATCTGATGCTCAATGTGAAAATAGCTAAAATCACCTGTTGGCAACAATCCCCTCCCTGACCCCCGTTCCTCCTCCAGGTCCCTAGAGTAATAAGGAGGTGAAAACACAAACTAAATTCTCCAAACTCAACCATCTCAAAAGGCAAGTGTTCCCCTCTTCAGACCCCTGAGCCTCCCGGGTGACAGGGATAATGCAGAAGCAGGAATGTCAGAGCAGGCACTGCAATTGGAAGTGGCTCACAGCACTCCACTGCTGATCCAGCCACAGAGCTTCAAATACAAATCAGAGCAAGGTATCTTTTTTCAAAACAAAGGAAGAGTTTTAAAAAAAAAAAGGAAAGAAAAGAAAAGAAAGAAAGAAGAGAGATGTAAGTACCTTAGATTCCTGGCTGGTGGTTGATGCTGGAGATGGGGGCTGCTCTGTGCTCTCCACTTCATTCTCTTTCTCCACACTATCCACGCTGACTTCAGTCATGCTGCTCGGAGGAATCATTTTCCCACTAAAACACTGCTAGTATCAGGAAAAAGGGCTACAGACCTTTCTTGCTTTTTCTCATTTAATGTCCTCTTTCTTCTCTGCTCTTCTCAAGGAAATGAACTCTGACCACTCAGTTTCACTACATTTGCCGTATTAGAATTCTCTGGATTTTCTTTTTTTCCTTCTCCTCCTCCTCCTCCCCTTCTTTCCTCCCTCCTCCCTCCCCTCCCCTGTGTGGTTCTGCTGTGCTGGGAGGAAGTTATCGGCGGCTCCGTAGGGCAGCTGTGTGCCTGCTTCTCCGTTTTCCCCGATCCTTCTCTCCGCCGCGTGAAGCCCAGAGGTGAGGAGCAGAGTCGTGACCATCAGCCCACAATCAGCTGGGAGTGAGGCAAAGCAGAAAGCCCCAGCCACACACACACACAGGGCACTGGAGGGAGGAGTTGTATTTCTAATGCTGTGAATAGCTTTGGGGAGCATGTGCTGTCATAGTAGTGTAAGAAAGTAATGCGTGCATGCATGCACACACACAGAGGCATGCAGAGTGCATGGTTTGGGAGCATTTTACCTTTTGATCAGGCTGAGGAAGGCAGAGTTTGAAGGGTAGCTTTATATTCTTATAGATCTGGTTATTTCCTGAAGAAGGACTCTAGGAGAAAAGCAACACTCTCCTTACTTTGTCCCAGAGAAGATCATTAAAAATCCTAGCTGCTTGTGTCTCTTAGACACCCATACTGCCTTACAGCCCCAAAGCAACAGTACAGAGCCAGGGAGGCACACCTGTGGCTCTGAGTGCTTTTTACCCCTCTCCTAGGCAGGGGACCCCGGCTCTGAGCCACGCATATGCAATCAGGGTTGGCCGGAGCTCCCGGCACTGCGCAGATCCGTACCTGTAGGTTGTCATAGTAATAACACTCAGCTGGGCTGCAGTGGGAAAGCTGCTGGCATCCCCAGGCGCCGTCTATCCCAAGGACGCAGTGCCCAAAATCACTCTTGAAGCTGCAGTAGCCCTGGCAGAAGGTCGGCGTGACTTTGCTGGCAGGCTCAGCCCTCGCCTCTGGGTTAAATCAGCTGCAAAGGTAGCTGTATGCTCTCCTCCCTGCTGACTTCAGGTCTGCGTGGTGAAAGGTTGAATGGATGTGCTCCCCAACACATGTATGCTTTGTGGAGATGGGAACCACCCCATACAGGTGGGGGTGATGTCTCTTCATATTTCAATGGAAGAAAAAAGAAAAAAAGCAACCCCAATACACTTCCAGTTATCAGAACTTATAACCCTAAAAGCAAGAAGAAAAAAAAATCTTGCTTTTTCCTGGAGGTACAGGTAAAGGTGTTTGGAGGTGATGTGTTGAAATCTGAGCCAGAAAGGAGCTCAAGAGAGGGCACCAGATTCACTTTGGTCCTACCTCTTAGAAACATGCCTGCTACCTGGGGCTGCCCTGTAGGAATACTCTGCCCCAAATGATCTGTGAGTGAAAGAAAAGCAGGTTTTCAAGATGCTAGGGGTTGTACAGATTAAAGCTAGAGCAGAAAGTGCCCTGCAGCCTCAATATTCTTTATAACTATGCTGAAGTCTGGAAAAAAAACTATACTTTTCTTTGAATCTCTGGTGAATTTCCAGTACTGGCAGTTTAAAAAAAAAAAAAAAAAGCATTTTTCTTTGAAATAGAGCATATAAGATACTGAAATCTTTAGCAGACAATAAACATGACATGCCGCAATGCTATTTGTACCACCACTTCAGAGCAAAAGTGTGTCTTAGGAGTCTGCTGGCAGAATCCATTATTTGGCCTGTAGTCGCTAACACCATTACAGGGATCAAAATGAGCACTGGTTGGTGTTGAGGCAGTTTCAATGACATCTGAGATTGAAGCAAGAAAACAGCGCTCAGAGGAGCAGATTTGGCAGATAAGTGAAAGAATTGATTTCCTAGGGTCTGATACCTAAAACACAGCAAAATCTTTGGCTGTTCTCTTCAGAGCCAGAGCAATTCTCCAGGCACAAAGCTCACTTCTTCCATTCAGTAAGTGAGATTTAGGTTCTAGCAATGACCAAGGACTGGGCAGACTCTCAATTTGGGAGAATTAGGGCAGCTGTGGACAACAGAGATCTTGACAGCAACAGAATTGCTCCAGCTCTGGCAGTGGTAACCTTCCTGATGGTCAAGCCTAGCGCAGCCCATCAGGGCAAGGGCACAAGGTCTGCCTGCTGCAAGGACTGCTATGCCCAATAATGGGATAGCTGAGAATCATGAAGCTATTCTTCATCCCTTTCCTCAGCAGTGCTGTGAACCAGTCTTTCCTGTTAAGAGACTCAAAAGCATCTTCTTAGGTGAACTGTAGGCCACCTCTGAAGTGTGTCTGGAGTGGCTGGTTAATAGTTAACACTCTAAGTGTTGTAAAATCCTGCACACATTTTTCATGAAGCGCTTGTAGCGTCATGACTGTGAAAGTGACTATCATACCACTCTCTACTCCTCTTTTTTTTCCCCCATTTGTTTTACCAAATTAGTACTGACACCTGCTGCACTCCCTCTCTTCTCCCAATTACTCACTTGTCAACCATGAGTGATCTGTCAGTTTCTTGACAATTAGCCTGGGAAAGATGAGTCAAACCTAAAATCTTACCAAAAAAGCAAAAAGGAAAGGAAGCTGGATTTCTTACATTTTTATTTCCTTCCACAGGAGCTGGCTATTGAAAATCAAATATTCGGTGTAACAAAACAGACTGATCAAATTAGATGAGCCTACATCTCCCTCTCTCTCCCACGCTTCACTCTTGAGAAGTTGGACTTGTGATTAGCGCCGATCAGTCTCTGAGTGAAGGCACTCAGCGGAAATGTGAGCTGCAGCACAGTGCTAAACGAGAGGAAACTGAACAGATTCTCTAGTGAAGAGATGAGTGTAGATTTCTGAAGTGGGGAGAGGAAATTGGGATGAATAAAACATGAGAATGGATTCTCAGCCCCCAGCTGAAATTGTTGCACTGCGTAAAGGCACTTGAATGATGCCTGGAGTTCACTGCCAAGCATTTTCCTGCTGGGCAGAGCAAGGCTGAGGACATGGGTGCTATGCCTCACCCTCTCTCCTGTGCCCAGGCACACACGTGAGGGTGATGGGGTGTGATGCAGAGCATATGGTGTGGTGCTGGAGCTCCAGCTGTTCTCCAGTGAGAGCATCCCAGAAGCTCCCAGCACAGGAATATATACTCCGATTACTAATACATGTTGTTGTACTGCCAAGACCTACCTGCTCTCAATCTCCACGGTGGCAAGGTTAAGTTGATGTAAATGTTTTGGCCCATACCACGTTCCTTCACCTTCTTCCTCTAACATATTTAGTCACCTTTCTGCAAAAAAGGGTACACAAACATAGTTGTATTTTACTGAGGGGAATGTCATGAAATCAGCACTTATTGAATATATATATAACAAAGATGTTATATCCACTTGGACACCCCATGTATTTACTAGAGGAAAATAAGAAGTAAAAAAAAAAGAAGGAAGAATTCATTATTCAGCAAATAATGAATATAGGTGTCATTATTCACTGCCTGGTGCATAAACCATCTCACAGTCCTGAGCAAAAAGGGTACAAAGGTGTTTACAGAGATGATACTACTAATAAATGGCACTTCTAAACCACTGTGTACCTCTCCCTAGCAATGTACAAAGCAGTACAGGAATCAGGAGGGATCAGGATGTCTGCCACCAAAGCAAAGCCCTCAGAGGAAAGAGGATTGAAGTTTACTGAAAGACCAACATCCAACCGGCTGCAGACTGAGTTCTACAGAAAACCATTAGCCACAGAATAAGGTTATATTTCTGGCATTTGAAGTGCAACTTAATCACCCTCTCTCTCAGTCCCTCAGTTCAATTTGTGAGCGTTCCAGGTGAGAAATAGTAGCTTCACTTCTTATTCAATCCAATTTTGTCTTTGTGGAAACTGGAAACAAGCTATGCCTCTATTGCTTTTCGTGATGGGAATTTTACTTTTGGCATGGTGCATTTGGCCAGACATACTGGTGGATGTCTTCACTAGGCTGTACTCTCAGATATTCACTGTTGCCCACAGCTGGCTACCAGATGGCAAAGACCAGATCATTGCACTAGTGGGGAATTTGCCTGCATATCCAGTTAGCAGGCTTGTGGGCACTGCTCTGCCAGCAAACATTGTACCCACAGAGAAAACAGTAGTAAAATAGCAGAAAGAGGCTGTTTTTGTTGTTGTTTTGTTTATAGTGACATACCTCTTGCTTGCTATCAATACAACCTTGGCAGTTCATCAGGTGGCTAACATGGTAACAATTGCAACTATCTCCCTCAGGATTTTGCTCATGAAAATGCCTTCCAAGGGCTACAGTCACCAGCTCATCAAATTGGAAGCAGAAGCCAGTCAATGCTCTGAAAGCATTCCAAATGCTAATGGGATAGTGATGACTTGCATTTCGACTACAATGATCTCAAAATATGTTTTCGAGTTAAAGCAGTAAGCCTCCCATTGCTCCTGGGAGTGATTATACTGTAGCAAGGGAGTAATGGCGGAGGAAGCCAAACCAACAGATTTGCACTTGTACTTAAGCACAGAGAAAAATGGAACCTCTGCCTGAACATAAATTTCAAAACCTGCCTTCTCTCCATACACTGCAGTGCTACAGGGTGAGGTGCAGAAACCGTGCTGCATCTTGGGCAACTTGAATTTATCTTTCAGAGCAATCACGATGAGATTAAAATACTGCTACCCAGACATCTAGCTCAGGAAAACGAAGAAAGCGGCATCCTCTTGTGACAACAAAAGTTGTTAGAGAAAAAGAGAAGAGGATGTAATTACAAAACATGGAATTTAGCCAAGATACAGCATGTAATATATTTGGTCTTACAAAAAGCTTTGCAATACCTTTAAATAACTAGCGACAGTCCCGACCTGATTTTACATCTCTGCTAGCAATGTGATTCCTTCTCTCTTTTTATAGGAATGTGATAAAAAAAGAGACCCATGGAATCAGTAGCACCACTTCCTGCAACTCACAGATGCTCCTAAAAATTCATGGCATTTAATAGCCATTTACTGACACGGTCCAATATGACTGTAGAGAGAATGCCCTGACCCAGTTGAATGAGAGGCTGTGATGGTGATTCATCTACGCAAGCGCAATGTACTAAATCTTTTCAGAGTATCTGTGCTCCAAATATTTAGAAACTTTAGATAACTAATGTAATAATCTCCCCCACTCTTTCTGGACTCTGCTTTAATCTGACTTCTGTTCCCCAGAATGAAAGGCTTTATAGAAAGTGGGATTCTTCTTGATAGCTCTCAGCACAACTCTTAAGAGTTTCCTAACACCCCAATCAACTCTATGTCCTTTTCTCAGCCATTTCCAGGGTAGAGTGGGAGGAAATCCTCACAGGGTCACCACCCTGGATCTTGGGGTTATTTTTTTTTTCTGAATGACTTTCCATAGAAGAGAACTTTCATTCACTTTTCTTTCCTTAACCTTCCCCAACCTGCATTATCCTTGAAATTCCCTTGTCCAGTTGTTATCCTTTCGAGTCATGAGTACTACAGCTTGCAGGGCTTCACTGGATTTGTTTTAGGTACCTGCTTTCTCCATCACTCTGGTATTCAGTAGTGCATCATAATGAGCTATTAACTAATGCCAGTGAAAATGCACTTAGAGCAATGTTTTGCTTAGACTGTAAATAGAATCTAAAACAAGAACTGGCAAACATTCCCAGCATAGCTAGTGGTGAATACAAGGATATGTATGTGCTTTTTTTTTTTTTTTTTTTACATGCAGATATCTTATGGCTATACACCAATTTTTAAAAGGCTGTGCATGCACAGTATTTCCTGTCTTAGGTAGTTATAGCATGCCTGTCACTGTAATATTTAGGTACAAAAATGCACACTGAATGCAAAATTAACTTCACTGTCTACACAGTTATATTATCATAATTTGCATAGAAAGAAAAAAGGATTTCTTAGTGCACCATTCACCTTTGTCAGAAAAGCAGGGCTTTCCTACAGGGTGTGGCACAACTCAGTTGTGCACAGCAAATCTCTAAGAGCCTTTGGACCTGGTAGGATGAAAGACTTCACAGAAATTTCAGAAATTATCAAGATTAACATTCTGCTCTATCAGATTAGTGCACGCGTCAAATGGAATAGAAGCGTGTATGATGAGGGCTGCCTACTATTACGTAAACTATTCTAATGATCTATTACAGCTCTTAAACATGAATAAAGAAAACATTCAGCCTGTTATGAATTGAATGGAAACGTGAACATCTAACAGCCCACGTATATTGCTTTTGTTTCTTGAATGTTGATAAGATGCAAAATTTGAAAGATACTGGTGGAAAATGGGCTGTGCTCTCTCTACATAGTTACCACTTCTAAATAAAAACATGAAGTAAAATTTAAATAGAGCAAAAAATTAAGGTAAACATTAAAATACTGCAAGAGATTATCTGTAATGTTTTACATTATTTAATTTTAAAGTAACTAAAAGTCTTATAATCTAGTGTAAAATGGTTGTAGGAAGGTAGATTTGTCTTCCTGTCTATCACTATTCTGATTCTATCAAACATAATCAGTACCTTTTAAAAGGACCGAGAAATGTCAATTTACGTAGGTAAAAATCAGGTCTCACTATCATGTCTAGAAGCACTGATAAAACTACTGAGCATTTTAGCTGAGAATCTTTCTGACTAGATCTCCCCATAGAAATACCATGAATTTTTTTTAGTGTTCCAGTACATAAAATCATTATATTTTGATGCTTGAAGCAATAGGAAAGTATATGATCACTTGCTGCCATTTGAAATCTCCACACAGAGCACTTTTGAGTCACTGCTCCTTTTATAAGTACATTTCACTGCCTCATTATCCAAAGGGGTCAAGCCCAGCTGCAAGAGCAAACAATTTCACTAGGGAAGATTTTTAGAACAACAAACAGCAGAAAAGAAGAGAAATAAAAGAAAAAAAAAAACGGGGGGGGGGGGGGGGGGGGGTTAGAGCTCCCCGCGGGCAGATCGACCACCCCCAAGAAAGAAAACTTCTTAAAAACCTCCGGGGGGAGATTTTCTTTCCACATTTTCAATTATTTCTATTTCTTCAATAGATTTAAGAAAAAAAGAAAAAAACACAACAGTCATGGCTTTCTTTTTTCAGTCGTACTGCCTGCAGTAACACCACGCTATACATGTAATTCTGTTGTCTCATTGTGGCTGTTCAGGCAGAAAGGGACTGCACACCAGATCCAGTGAAGACCTGGACTTCTGCTTTTTCCATGGAATATATTATCCCAAATTCAGATGCTTAATAATTGAGCTTAGCAGTCTCAGATTTTGAGTAAGCAAGGTACTGAATTATGTTGTAGATTTATTCATTTGATTCATCAAATTGATTTTAGCAAGATTATTCAGACCCTTAAAGTTACGTGGCTGACAGTTTAGCTAATACAACTCTGTATAATTGTAGAATTCCATTTTAATTTTGTAGTCCATATTACTTCTGTGTCTTATTACTCTTTTTTACTGGGCCATGAGGATAGGAAAGACTTTTGAACATCATGATAGCTGAAATCTGGAGGAAAAGCAAGTTATTCCAAACTCGTAGGAAAGGCTAATATTTGGGATGTCTTAATTCAGCTAAAAGAATAATTAACAACTCAGAACAAGTGGCTGGACTTACATAAATGTGGAAGACCAACAATTAAATAAAGCAGCAGTTTATAGAAGAAGGGATAGCCTTCATCAAATAATATAAGGGATTATTCCAAACGGGGGCATTCTTCTGGGATCCCAAAGAGAAGAAAATCCAGAGGATGTGGTAGTCCACAAGATCAGAACAGCCAAGAAGTTGCAGACACTATGACTTCAGTCAGAAAAGAGTTTTGGTTCATAAGAAATATGAAAAGGAAAGTACTAGTAATTAAGTTGCAACACAACAGAAGAGCTTTTTTTTCCAAGTGTATGTGACCAGTAATCAGATATGAATGCCTGCAAAACACACAAAATTTATGCCTAAATTGTGAGCTCTTCAGGTTCAATACTGTCCTTCTGTTTTGAATTTGTACAACACCTAGGAGCCAGCTTTACTTGGTCTTAATATTGCATTAAAAAAACACACAAATAATCATGTTGAAAAGTGGATGTGTGCCTGGTCAGTCCCAGGGGCACTGGGGACCAAATCTAACCTGTGCAACTTTTGGCTGTCTGAAAGATTTTATCATCAAAAATTTCCTCTATCTTTTCCCTCTCATCCACACTCCCATTTTGTGACGATAAACAAAATTCTGCTTTTCTGCACTGACCACTAGAATCTGAAGTATAAAAGCAATTTTAAAAACAAAAAAATAAACCCAGAATTATATTTTCAAGACCAAAATCTTAAACAAAGACATCAAAGTAAGGAAGTAGTAGTTACAGAGTAGATTTTTTAATACATGTCTTCATATGCAGCATACTTAGCTCACTGCATTGAGTGATAGACAATACTAGGCAGTTATGCTCAGAAAAGATGAAGGAAGATCACTGCAGCAAGGACTTCATACATCAAAAGCAAAAGTGCAGAGAATGATCCAATTTAGGGAAAAATGGCTGCTGTGTATTTGTGTGACCCCCTAACGAGAGCTTTGTGTAGCAAATCTATTTTTATCTTCCGCATAGAAAAGCAAAGAATGTCCAGAACTGTGAATAATGTATTTTAACTGCAAATAGTTGGTAAAGGTTTTGACTTTTTGAGGGGTATTTTTTAATCCAATTACTGCCAGTGGATTTATAAGGGTACTTGTTAATTTGTCTTAAAAGTCATTTCTCCATGATCTCAACTGAAATACTACTCGAATCATCATAGGTGCAATTTTCAAAAATATTTCATGGGGCTTTATCTTCTTCCAGAGACGTAAAAGCTGCCTTCCATTGACAAAGACAGAACAGCTGGGCCAAAGGCAAGCAGATAGCTCCAATTCCTACTACCATTTTTGTCCAAAAAGATTTAGATCTGTTTTACTTGTTACTACTCCTTTCAGTATTAAACCCCTACAAATTGTGCTTGGACCCTATGCTCAGGAAAAAAAAAACATATAATCTGTTGTATGCTTCACCCCCCTTATGTTCATATTCTTACTCCTTGAAAAGTCATGATTGAAAGCTCTATTCCAATGAAGCTAAATTTTATCTGATCTAAATGTAAGAAGGAAAGTTGTGAGTAACATAAAATACATTATAATAAAACAACCATAATGTTTTTCCCAACCATTTTTTGTTAGGTGTTGTTTGCTTAGCAGATGGTAAACAGGCTATCAAAAAAGACTTGGGGGCAATTTTCCAAAAGACATGAATGACACCAGGGTACTGAACGTTGGTTAACCAAAGATAGATAAAGCTAATTTTATTTTGAAGAGAATGCATCTTCCTCCCACCTAGGGAGGTACATTTTGAGAATTACAGTAAAAGCTTCTGTGCCAATTCTAAAAACCATCTTCCCTGAGATACATATTTTTTACATGAAATTTCAGCTCTATTATACTACTGAAACGAGGAAGATGGTCACATTCAACTAGCAAAAGGCTAAAAATTTTTAAAGAGAATTATCTTAAAGGGGAATTCTGAGTATGCATGCAAAATTCTCGGTCCAGTGAAATTAGTAAATGGTTCCAGGATTTCATCCTTGCAACCAAATACAGATGGTTCCAGATAGGGATGTCTGGTGATATCTGTGGGAATAAAATGATACTGAAAAGCCAGGCCATAGCAGTTATCTGGCAAACAGATCAGTCAGTGCTGTTATAGTCAGCATGCAAACCATCTTCCCTGTTAATTACATGCATCTACTGTCAGAGATCTAATTATCCAAGAAAAAATTAAAATTCCTAAAAGAGCAGAGAGCTGAAAAAATGGAATACCGCCAAACTTCTCTGAAGTTTTCACTTATGACAACCTAAGCCTGAGAGATCAGCATCAATTTTAACTATACTTCAACCTGTTTATTCTTTACTCTAGCCATCCAAGTGGCATAACAAAAAAAGGAGAGAACCCTGGATATATTCCTTTCAAATCCTTAACTCCTTCTAGCACTTCTTGTACCACCTGACTGTACTGAATTACTTATAAAAGAAGAAGGATGCCTGGAAACAAAAATTTACTTTGGAAGGTATAGTTTTACACTTACATTCACTTCACCTCTGAGAAGACTGGTCACAAATTCCTAGAGAAATTAGTTTTTTTGATAGCTTCTCTCTTGACTGCTTAACCTCATCCACTGTGAAGGATATATCAAACAGAAATTAGAATTGGGGTGAAATTCCTTCCTGAACTGTAATGATTTTCTCTGTATACAAATATAGCTTACAGTCTTTTTCATCTTACTTAAAAAGTGGATGAATTAGGAGATCATCTGATGATCCATTTTCCCAGGCTTCTTTCCATCCACATCCACTGAAACACTTTGCCATTCACGTGAGACACATTGCTATAGGATTGCATTCTTCATATTTTTTTCCTTTAAAAAATTAGCACTCAAAAAAAAAAAAAAAAAAGCAAAGTGAACACATAAAGATGAATGAAAGAGGGAAAATTCTGTGACTATTCAGGTATTGGTATCAGCTGTAGCTAGATATTGGTTGGTGTTCAGATGATTTAAACAGACACTGCTCAACTGACTTTAGGGATCTATGATGTTTATACAAATTGGTAACACTAGAAATGAAGTAGGATTAGAAATGAAATGAAAGATCACAGAAAGCAGGTAAACTGAAAACTGAAGTTGCATCTGAAGACACATTTGGAAGCTAGATTTTGACAGTTAAACTTTGTTTTTAGATCAAGCCTAAAGCCTCCACTCTCAACCTTCAACTTCTCCACTGCCAGAGGGCATAATATGAGCTGAGGGCAAATTTACAGAAGAACGCAGAAAAAGGAAGAATAAGTATTAACTTGGCATTACAGAAACTATATTAACTATGCCATCTGGGACCACAGAAGAAACACGAGTTAATGGAATCATTGCTCTCATTTTGCAAGAGTCTACCCATGAGGGAGCAACTTGACAAAATATCAGTTACTATTTTAAACGACAAAACTGGACCAATTTGTCTTAGCTGTCAGACATTCCTACCCAAAAAGGACAATTCCTGTTTTTAGCACACTCTTTCCTATCTTCTGTATTTTTTTTCTGTATAATCTTTCTCACAAAGACATGTAACTATTCCAGTATGTTTCAACACAGTTTAAAAGCCACGTCCCTGTTTCTGCCTCAGGGGTTCTAATTTCCTTCAAATGTTAAATGTTAGTTCAAGAAACAAGGATTTTCTACTTTAAGTAGTAACCTTAGTTATCATCTCATATTCCACTATCACTCCTGGACATGTAAATGATTAATATATTCCCCACAGGGCTAGCTTTGATGTCAGGAGACTGATGTAACAGACGGTTTGTTAGGGCTCTCCAACAAATTTAATCCATTAGCTTTTACTCTGAGAATACCACTACATACTAATCTCTGTCAGGATTTACTGGCAGATGTAGAAATGCAATGCTTGTTAGATGAGGCAGTGTTGTAAACAGCTAGGCAGGTTTTACCAATGCGGTGGAGGTGAGCTGCTGCTCAGTAAGAGCGATTCTAATATCTTGGCCTTAATTAAAGACCCATTGCAGGCCTGGTGGGGAGCCATCAATGAGAAGGCTTTTGGAGAGCAGGTACGAACATTTCTGAGCATGCCCATTTGAGCTGTGGCCAGAGAATCTTCCCTTCTTTCCCAGATAGAGTTATATTGTGATTTGTCCACACAAAACCTATGTGCTTGTGTTCGCACAGTGTGGACTTGGGAATGGGCTATGGGCAAGTGTCACAATGTGCTTGAAAGAAGGTGAGGGTTTGGGCACTGGTTTGCTGCCTCCTTGGATGTATTTCCTTGCTGAGTTAAGAGCAATAACTGCTCACTGTTTCTCAAAAATTAACGCCTATCTGCTATAGACTCAGTAGCCACTTTGGCTCAATGCTAGCATGAAGGTCTGTCATTCAATGGAAGAGGAATATATTTTTTGTTTGCTCCTTGAAATTCTAAATCATCAATGAAAAATATCCTGTTGATGACTGTTGAGCCATTCCTATGCTCAGCTTTTCAGTTCTAGTGCTTTAAACATGTTAGCATGAAGACTTTAGGCAATATATTCTAAGGACTAATACCTATATCTAGTTATTGAACCATTAAATTAATTTCCTAATTCCTTGATACTTAGACTAGCATAAACTGCTCTCTCCCACCCACTATGTACTTCGACCTTTCATTAGAATAGTTGTGCATAATTTTTTGCCTCTTCAGACAAACCCCTCCAGTGTTTATCATTTATGACGTGGCCAAAGCCTTTGAAACCTCTGAGTCATTAGAGCTTGATCAAGCTATGTGAGCTCATGTAATAAGAATATGAAGCAGTGTGCTTGTGGAAATGCTTTCTTATCTGTTGTACCTCAAATGAGCCATTTTCTACATAATTACTCACGAGCAGAATTCTTTCTACAAAAAGACTGAATTCACTGGATATACTGTATTCAAATGAGTTTTTCATTCTCAATGCAAAATTATTTTGGCTGTCATCTGTATATGCCAATAAGTATTTGAAATGGAAAATGGATCAAATGTTGCAGTGCTGCAGCTGTATGAGCTCCTTGACTTCCAAAATGGTACAGCTTGGTATGTACGTATTTAAATCCCTTATATTCTGCTCTTTTTCCATTATTTATCTTTTGGAATTCCTTGATTGGAATGTGGGGTTTGGATTTAGTTTAATGGGTCAGGTACATGAATGGTGAGATTCACTGCCATGCTTTCAAAGCTAATGCCAGCACTCAAAATTTTCACAGGAAAATATCCAATTATGAAACACTCTCACATGCAGTCAAATGAAACTTCAGAATGTGTCTGTGATTTTGATGTAGATCTGTCAGATGGTTCATCTACTTTAGAGAAAAGTGATTTCTGCAAACTTTGATGCACTTGACATTAACTGTACCTTAGCCTTACAAAACTTGAACGCAGTAGAGCATCTGACAGTTTTAGGTTTCCAGACACTTACGACCATTTCCCTTACAAAGGTCAACAAAAAAGAACATTTGCCCATTTTAAAGTCAATGTTATTGCAGAAATGCAGTATGACTGCCTGTAAAAGTCAGTAGATAATTTAAAGGCTGCAATGTAAGAGCTATATTTTCTTTTTGAGTACTGCACTTCCACATTCAGGTGAGCATTCAAAATCCAGATATATACATATGAATGCTACAAATACTTTCCCGGGCATGGCATGCTCTGCTAATTGTTTTGGTTACAAGAATTACAGATGACAACGAATTAGCTCCTGGACCACAACTACAGAGTGAATAAATTTCACTGGTCTGAACACCTCAAAATTTGGGATTTAAAAAGAAACCTACATCTGAATTGTGCTTTGCATGGTGAAACACTTTCCTCTCCTCAGCTTCCCTCTTGATTTTGCAGCCTGTTAGTCAGACAGCTCATCCCAGTCACAACCTCGTCCCGTTCTTCTCTCTGCTCCAGTATAACTTAGCAAGCACAGCCTCTTCGTAAGCTTTCATGCTGATGCTTCTACAAAAGCTATGTCTTATGCAACACTGGAAGCTGCATTTCTAGGTTCAGTGGTCCTAAGCAAATGCTTCAGTCCCTAGAAGGGAACTGAATGGAATTATGAAAGGTCTGCAAGAACCGAGGTGCAGAATTACATGCTATTCCCTCCGTCAGTCTCTGAAACATGCAGAGTTCTCATAGGCATACCCTCTACTATACAGATTTAAGGCACTTTGGGATGGCCAAACAACCTTTAAATGACAAACTTTTAAATTACAAGCATGCCCTTATTTCTGCATACTGATCACTGTTTTGTGAGTCTTTCCAAGTCCTTAATCTGCAACACACCCAGCCATTTTTTTTTAAATCTCAATGCAGCCACAACCTAGAACTACTATCTCAGTTTATTTTTGATCTAGCTCACCCACAGCACATTAGCAAGACAGGTTTTACATTTTCCGCATTACATTGGCCATACAGCCTCAATTCTAGCTGGAAAAGCAGCTTAAGGGAGGGCTCAGCAAAGTTTCCTTTAATGCAAAGCAAAATCAGTTAGAAATCAGGACACTGAGCCAAGCACGTCTCTCAATCAGGTTGGCTTGGTGCTGTGAACCAATCAGCCTAATTAAGCAGACGCGATGAGGAGCAACTGTCCTCTCTAGAAACACCCAACTGTGCATGGGAGCTGGCAACAGTAATCAGCCTTTTATCAGGAACTCTGAAAGAAGCAACACATTAGCTCTTCGATTACCACTGAATGATGCCCAGGTGCAGAGCCTCATGTAGCTGTGTATCTGGCACTGGGGAGTTTTAGTCATGAAACTGTGCTCTGGTAGCTAGGCTTTCCAAGAAAGGAAAAAGGGAAAACTGAAGGGTGGACCACAAGTTCTAGCAAAATTAATTATAAAATGTCAAAACTATGAAATATTTAAAAAACTCCAAAAAAAGCAATTATATTCCTGCAGCTTTATGAAGTTATTTCTGCTTTAATACAGAAAGAACTGAATAAAACTTTATTTTTAAATGTTGAAATAAGAGACAGAATTTCTTTTCATACTGTCGTATCCGCACACCTCTTTGAGTAATTATAGTTTCTAGTCCTTATGATTGTGACTGTAATTCAGAAAACATTAATTGGAACACTGTACAGAGCATAAGTGTCTGCAGTCACTGTCTGAAACAATAGCTTGGATGGATATAAATTACTTCATCCACCTTAGTATGTATTAACTCTGAAGACTGATAATAGCAATATTCTTGTCATTCCACTACTATTCATTTCATCTGAAATATCCAGCTGAAGTGCATATCTCAAAAACTTACGTTCTCTCTCAAGCAATATACCTCTTATTTTTTGTGTAATTCAGTATGATCAGATATTCTCCATCCAATCTATTGGTTTGAAGGACTACCTTTGACAAAAACATTTTCTTCAGGTAAATGGTTTCTTTACTCTTTTCAAAAAGGATCTGCTTTCAGGGAAATGCGAACTTCAGTAAAACAAAAACATTTTTCTAAAGCTAAAGTTGGCAAAACCTCAGCAGGGAGAAGCAGTTCCTTTCATATTTGGGGCTGCAAAGTTGGGTACCACATTTCCCTTCTGCCACAACATTACCCTTCTCTCCACACCTTGCCTGAGACTCCAAGGACTCAGAAAACCGAGGGTCATCTCTGCAAAACAGTTGTAACCTTAACTAACATTTAAGCTTAGCTTCAAATGATCTTTAAACTCCTGGTTAATCTAGTTATAAACTGCACCACATTTGACAAAATTCAGAGAACAGAAATCCCAGTGAATGAAGGAGCCAAACTGAAAGACTCCGCTGAGGTGTGAGAGGAATTAGACAGGGAGATAGCAACACTGTTGGGTTTTGTTTTTCCCCTTCTTGCACATTCTTTTCAGATGCATATCTGGAAAGTAGTTCCCCATTTCTAAATTTGCATTGTAGGCACAACGAACAAGTGGGAAATGAAGGTGGTGGAATCCCATAGCCCCCCTGACTCTAATTAAAATGAGGGCCAGAAAGCAATTACGCTGCGAAAATATATATATCTGCAACTACCCGGGAGGGGTGGCATTAATAAAGAGTTTTAATGCTGTTGCCTAATTAGAAGGAGGAGAGTTAAGGTTAGCAGTTTTGCTTGTTGCAGTGATTCAAAGCTTTGCAAAAAGGAGTGAGAAGCAGCACTTTTAAGGCAAGGGAACTTCACTTTCAAGCTTGCGGCAACTATGCTTTCATCTGACGACTGCATGAGACAGAAGGAAAAAGAAACAGCTCTAAGAAGCCACAGCCTAAAAGAGCATCATAGATTTTGGAAAGCTGCATCTTGAAGAAAATGAAACTCATTTGCATCAGTCATTAGAGAAGGAGCCCTCTTATTTTACATGCCTTTTTTCAACCCCGCTGCCTTCCCACTACACCCCACTCACTGTGTCTCACATTTGGACAAATGCCAGCTCAAAATACATCTCTTTGGGCTCTGGATGCTTTCCAAATTCTCTGGCACTTTCGTTCTTTTCCCCATTAAACAGTGAGCAGTTCAGGGGCTGAAACACCTCTTAATGTTGTTGGGTTCATTGTGAATTCATTTAAAAGTTCTGCCACCCTACTCTTGACAATCAGGCGCTCCTCCTTGCATTCACTCAGTGAGTTTGCCCGCTGCCCTGACAGGCAGGTGGGCTCTGCTGTCTGCCTCACCCTTTTTACATCAACATCTCCATGAAGACCCATATCTTTGCCTTGGTTGGAGGAGCATTGGAGACTGACTGTCCAAATCCACCCGTACTAGAGTGTTTGCTAGAAAATTTTTTTCTAAGGGTGCTGTATTGTATCCTGAGCTGAACTCAGCTGCCCTTTTCCATGTGATATGACTAGGTCTCCTCCAGTTTCCACAGGCATTTATATTGCATCACTTTCAGTTTGGCTGGAAGAAGAACTTGAATCTGACAGCGTGTCCAGAGGCAGAGGATCCCCTACATCTACCCTGGACCGCTGGATTGGCGGTGACTTAAAGGAAGAAGCCCAAGTTTTTAATCATCCTTTTCTCCACCAGACCAGGCTTCCAGAGGCACAGTAACCAGCCTTGCCCTGGATAGATTATTAGAATTTATGAGGCCATGGCATTATGGAGTATATGTGCTGCCTAAACAGAAGGATACAATAGGTTTATATTCAACTAAGTGGCACTGAATGCCATTTATTAACAAAAATAACCTCTTCCAATGCACTAATTATTTACTTTGCTACAGGAAAATATGTCATGGTAACATCAACACAGAGCAGCTAGCAGAAAACATTTACATTGAACTTTGAGTCACTTCGAGTACTGTTTTAAGATTTAAGAATGGCAGTTGTAGAGACAGCTACTACTCTCATCTGTTTAGAGTATGATCAGAAGAAAATCAGTTGCTCTCAAATGTTAACATCTCCTTACATACAGTTGGTGTTACTGATGGTAAAAGTAAGCATTTATTCATATACAAGCTATACTTCTTCCTACTTAGCTGCATAATTAGAGCAAACAATTTTTTTCACCTGCCAAGCAGAAAGAATGTATGCATATATTGCAATAAAATGGTACAAGTCTCCAGGGCTAACTGGGGGTAACATTTTAAAGATGGTTCACAAATGCATGTTTAATCATTGTTTTGTCTATATACTGCCAACTAAAAAGAGAAAACTAACCTCAGCTACCTTTCCAGCATCTCTGAGTTGCAAGCTTTTCTTCCCTGCAAACAGCCAGCTCAAGGAGTGAGCAAACAAGAGCAGTCCCCATGTTGTTTGTCATTCAAAGACAGTTCCTTCACTCTTACTCTCATGCTGGGGAAGCAGGATGCTTAATGAGCTCTGGAGAGGTGAGAGGGCTTTCTTCCCTTTCCGTTGCCCACGCAATAGGTCCAAGATATAGGGTGAGGAGAGTGCTTCTAATAGAGTGGCAGGCACTCCTACTGCCTGCCAGGAGCTAGGCACCAATGCTCTAGCATAAAAGCCACCATCAAACTCAATGTGTCAGAGGCTCCTAAGAGAAGCCACACGGGCATGTCAGGATTCCCGCTGCTATCGAAAGCCCTTTTATTAGTTTCAGATGAAGCTCGACATGTTTCACTCGCACTGGCCTGCTAGGCACCCGGGCCAAAATGCCTATAGCAATGCCTGTTAGCTAAGAACAAACAGGGGGATAGGAAGAAGACAGCAGAATTTAATTTAAAAAAAAAAAAATCCTTCTGAAATAACAATGATATGTAAATAAGCAGAGCGTAAGCATGTTAAATGAAGATACTGACAAACTGTTTTTTCTGGGAGAAAGTTATTATGTGTCTGAATGTTCCTGATATGATCTCGTGTCCCTCAGACATAATATTCAGAAACAGATAAAGAACTTAATTACTCCTCTGAGATCTAAAGATATGCAGACTGCTTCTTGCAGCAGTGGTCTGAGTGGACTACCCAACATCCAGAGGCCTGGACACCTCTTTTAGAGGCATCAGGCATGTATGTGGAGCCTGGACGTTCCGCATGGGACAGACTTGCCTCTAGACAGCCATATAAACTGTATCTTCATCTAATACACTAAATTACAGTTCCAGATAACCACACAGATCACAGAATCACAGAGATTGGAAGGGATCTCAAGAGATCATTGAGTCCAACCTCCCTGCTAAAGCAGGTACCCTACAATAGGTTGTACAGGTAGGTGTCCAGACAGGTCTTGAATATCTCCACAGAAGGAGACTCCACAACCTCTCTGGGCATTCACTGCAGAATCTGCCTCCATATGAACAGATATATCCAGCTCACTGGGTTCACTGAGTGACTTTATACATGACTTTGGCTGATATAGTTGCCAAGCCTCCATCAATGATATTTGAAAAGTCAGGTGAAGTCCACGGTGACTGGAAAAAAAACAACATCACACCCATCTTTAAGAAGGGTAGAAAGGATGATGCAGGGAACTACCAACCTGTGGCCTCACCTCTGTGCCAGGGAAGATCATGGAGCAGATCCCCCTGGAAACTATACTAGGGCACATGGAAGAGAAGGAAGTGATATGGGATAACCAGATGGCTTCACCAAGAGCAAGTCCTGCCTGACCAACCTAGTGGCCCTCTGCGACAGTGTAACTGCATCAGTGGACAAGGGAAGAGACACTGATGTCACCTGTCTGGACTTCAGTAAAGCCCCCACATAACATCCTTCTGTCCAAACTGGAAAGAAATGGATTTGATGGGTGGGCTGTTCTATAGACAAGGAACTGGTTGCAAGATCATACCCAGAGAGCGGTGGTCAATGGCTCAGTGTCTGGAGGGAGCGCAGTGATGAGTGGAGTCCCTCAGGGGTCATTACTTGGACCAATGCTCTATAATATCTTCAATAACATCATCAGTGGGATCAAATGCGCCCTCAGCAAGTCTGTGGATGACACCAAGTTGTGTAGTATGGTTGACATGCCTGAGGGACAGGATGCAATCCAAAGAGACCTTGATAGGCTCAAACAGTGGGTCCAGGAGAACCTCACGAGGTTCAACAAATCCAAGTGCAAGGTCTTGATCTTGGGTCATGGCAACTTTCACTATCAGTACAAGCTGGGGGGGGATGTAAGGATAAAGCAGAGCCTGCCAAAAAGGACTTGGGAGTGCAGGTAGATGGCAAGCTGGATATGAGCCAGCAATGTGCCCTTGCAGCTCAAAAAGCCAATCATATTCTAGGCTGCATCAAAAGAAATGTGGTCAGCAGGGTGAGGGGGGTGATCCTGACCCTCTACTCTGTGCTGGTAAGACCCCACCTGGAGTACTGTGTCCAGATGTGGAGCCTCAGTACAGGAGAGATGTGGGCCTGCTAGAGTGTGTCCAGAGGAAGGCAACAAAAATGATAGAAGGGATGGAACACTTCTCGTCCAAGGACAGGCTGAGAGAGCTGGGGTTGTTCAGCCTGGAGTAAAGAAGGCTCTGGGGAGACCTGATAGTGGCCTTACAATATCTAAAGGAGGACTGTAAGAAAGGACAGACTCCTTAGCAGAGTCTGTTGTGACATGACAAGGGGAAATGGTTTCAGTCTAAAAGGGAGATTTAGATTGGATATAAGGAAGAAGTTTTTTACAGTAAGTATGGTGAGACACTGGATCAGGTTGCCCAGAGATGTGGTAGATGCCCCGTCCCTGGAGACATTCAAAGTCAGGCTGGATGGGGCTCTTAGCAACCTGATCTAGCTGTGGATGTTCCTTTTCTTTGCAGTGGAGTTGAACTAGATGACCTTTAAGGGTTCCTTCCAACTCAAACGATTCTATGATTCTTAGTATGTTTATCTAGATGATACCTGGGGAGCCTTGGGCCAGTACATGGTACTAATATACTGTGAGAGACTACAGAAAAATAATGCAGAGTAGCTGGTACCTTTTTGTACAATGAAGTGTGGAAGATTTTATGATAAAATAGTAACATTACAACTACTCAGCATGTCTGCACCATACGATTGCTTTAGTTCTAATCTACCTGGCTTATTTTAGCTTGGGGCGAACGTTTCACTACAGCTTTGACTCCATTTGGAAATGCTTTCCTGCTGTGCTGTTCTCACTGCTCGGTAATTGTCTCTTGAGTACCAGTCTTCTTTGAACGTTTCTGTGAGGATGCCTCTACAGAAAATTTACTGAAATAATGGCTGCTAATAGCAGTTATGAGAATGGAAGACAAGGATCCTGAATGTGCAAGAGTCTATAAAGAGACATAACAAAGCCCATAATCTGGCACTTGATAATTACTGCTTTCTATTGTTAAGGATAAATACAGAAAGGGGGAAAAAAAAAAAAGAGTGAGTGATCTCAATTTTCTTAATTTGTCAAAGAGAGACTAGAATGGCACTCAGTTCTAGTCTTGAGGTCTTCTGATTCAATTTTCCACATATCTGCTCTATTTCCTCTTCTCCCAGTCCTCATTCCCTCTCAGTTGCCTGCAGGACATTTTAGTGACTTGATGGAAGAACAATGCATTTCCCCAGTACAAACTTGAAACCTTTCCCTCCTGTAAGTGGAACTGAAGTGCCACTGTGTTCATTTCTACTTTAGGATTGGCATCATACTCAAGTGATGAGTTAGTGAACTGAGCCTATCACTCAAGGGGACTCTCAGCAAATCTCTGTAATGGTTCAGAACACTGGTGCATCATGCTTAGATAGAAGTGATTCATCATTTCCAGCCAACATCAACACTTGCACAGTTCGTTCCTCACCCTGCAGCCTGCTGCCAGCACCCCACTGGCCTCTGATGCCAGGTGCATCTCTGCTCCTGTTCCAACTGTATGGCTATGCAAAGGCTTTGCCCTCTCAGTGACAAATTAGAGATTCATCCAACTTTGTATACCTACCTCACTACTTTTTATTACCACTGAGCATCAACAACTGTTAAACACAAGCAGAATATCTGTACAGAGGAGGAGACTTAGATGAAAAATTAAAAATCAGGAGGAAGACAGTGACCACTCCAGGTATTGCTTGTTGTTCATTATCAATAGGCACTGACTCCTTTATGATCATGAGTGGTAGCCTTGTACTAGGATAACTGAACAACAGCATATATGTTGATTGCATCTTTAAGCACTTACAAGTGGAAGACATGTCATCACAAAACCACTCTAACCTTGGGGAATTGAAAGCCTCATCAAATAAACAAAATGAGCCAGCCACATTCCTTTCAATCAAACTGCAAGTGAAAGTGAGAATGTACTGACTTAAACATTTTTTTTGATTGCAAAGAAGGCATAACTTAAATTCTGAAAAACAAAATATAGAAAACTTTGCAACAAAGGCGCATAAACTTTCTCTGCTGCTAGAATACACAAGACTCTTACAATTCTCTAGTAGTGATAGGAACAACTGGATTTGCAAAAAGTATATTGGGCAATCAGTCCAAGAGTATTTGCAATCCCATTTCCAGGTACATGCAAATTTCCAGTTATCTGCAAATATATGTGGATTTTTCAAATGATCTATTCCCTTAACAAGACAAAGAAATGCTATTACCCTGCATATCTTGAAAACCAGATAATTTTCAGTATCTCTGCTGTAGCACTTGAGGTGAAATTTTAAGTTCCTACATAATCCAACTCCCTGAGCAATTTTGAAAATTGGTTCTCTTAACCAGCTGCCTGAGTACTTACTGTGAATTAAGTCAATTTTGAAAGTAAAGCCCAGAATGTGAGGACCACCCAATTTTTGACCAGATCTGAGAAAATTAGAGAAATGGTCTGAATCACTGACTAAAATAGGCAAGAGATAAAAGCATTTTAAAAATTGATTAATATTTCACTGAACTATATTAAAAAAAAAGGAGGAGGAGGAAAGTTGAGTAAAAAAACAGCCTTTAACAAATGTCTAGTTCCTTGCTTCTCTTAGGTGTCTACAGATAAGACTGAATCCCCCCACTTGACTTCAACCCCTATAAGGTGGAGGCAGATTTTCTTGAAACCATGTTTATGGGGAAGGTGATAGAGCTATAAGTTTGCCAGCAAAACCTGGAAGCAGCTCAGAGAAGTGAATGGCCATGGCCCAGTTTAGACAGAGAAGGAATGGTATGCATCAAGGAAGATGAGAATGGTTTCACTTTTCTATAGTCCTTTGACGAAAGCAGAACTAGTGCCTATCTGAAATTAGTAAGGCTGCCTGGACTGGGGCCTGCTGATGAGGATGAGAACGAAGGGAGGCAAGACTCAGATGGCAGCAGTCATGGCCTTGGAAAGAAGCTGAATAGGCCCCAGCTAGCCTAAAGTGCATGAGCACATCTGCAACAAAGCACATGGGGATGGCGATTGCCACCCTAGGATCACACATTGAGATTTTGAGCCCTGAGCCACTGTAGCCTCAGTAGAAAGAAAGGCCTTCAGAGGCATGGCAGTTACCATTGAAAGTCCTCTGTAGGATTGTTTTACCCTCATGGACAGTAGCAGCAAAGCAAGTTCAGGTGACACGTGAATGGGACATGTTTCTCCTTCAATGAAGGCAGTAGGAAAGGGTCCTGAAAAAGGGAAGGTTTGTAGCAGAAAGCCTGTGGGCTACCCAGTAAGGGAGAGGGCAATGTGTGCATCTAGCATGACGTTTCTCAGAGGGCATGGTCAGCATAAGGCTCCAGGGGCACATGGCCCCCTGAGGGGGGAATGGTGGTCTGTCTGAGCAAGTGTCAGCCATACTGGTCATGTTGGCTCCTACTGACAGTGCAGCAGGGGCAAGGTGCACCAAAAATATCCTCTGTGGACTCCCAGCATGTCAGGTGAAGTGCTTACGTGACAGTTCCCAGAATTTCAACAGCACGTAGACAGTTGAAGCTTTCAGCCTAGAACTTGCTGCTGGAAATGTCTTTGCAGGACAATGTAGACACAGCCACTACAATGATATATCAAAATGCTTTTCACTTCTACAGATTCACAGCCAAAAGGATAAACAGCAAAGTCCCAGATAAGCTTTGTGGTGTTTTAGAATTGTTTTGGATTTAGTATGAACTCATGTCTGATTTTATGGTTTGTTTTGTTTTAAATAATATATATATATATATTTCTTTTGCTGACAGCTGATTTGTAACTCGATTGGCAGTATGATGAATTTATTGATTTTTTTTCTCCTTTTTTATTCAGGTAGCCAAAACTGTGCATTTACTAGGACACAAATGTAAAAAGAAGATTAAAGAAACAGACTTGCTATTATAGCAAATTTTGTATCACTTCAGAATAAAAATGACCCTAATGCTTTTCTAAAATGGCATTTCTTTTTATAAGGAATGAGATAAAACACACGGAGGAAATAATTTGAACTCCTCACTAAACAAATAAATGCTAACAATTTATTTTCTTCCCCACAGTGGACTCCTTTTTCTAGGGGTGGGAAGGAAGAGATTGGTTTTTGCTTAAATGAAGGTAGTTCATCAAAGGTTGGCAGAACTGCAAAGGGTTGGAAGCTTAGGAATCAATTATAGCAGGATGAGACTGTTGGAACACTTCTCTGAATGTCTTGCAGATTTTTGGGGTGCTGGGACACCTTTGACAAGTTCTCCGTGTCTAGTAAAATAGGTCAGCTCATGAATTTCTCACTCATCCTTCTAGTCTGACATGAAAGGAAGACAGACAGCGATTCTTCTCGTATCTTACAAGTTCTGTGTGAAGGCAAAAGTCCATAGCTGTAGGAATAATTAAGGAAATTCTCAAAACTTTTAAAATGTTTTTCAGCATAGCACTTGGAAAGATGGAACTGCAGAAATCATTGATTTTTGGGGGTTAGTGACAAAAATCATAAACCAGCCTGCCACAAACAAAACCTGATTTAGATGAGGTGCTCTGAACTATAATATTTCCTCCCCCAGCTTCTCACTAGATTTAAAAAACCAACAACATTTTTCAGGATTTAAAGCTGTCCTTTTCTGTTGGCACTTCCTATCTTTCCTAAATTTTAATTTTGTTTATCAGAATCTAAAATGTGAATTTGAAAAGGGAAAATGGTTTCGCTTGGAAAATGTTACATGAAATATGCGA
The DNA here is from genome assembly GCF_002078875.1 of Numida meleagris. NCBI lineage: Eukaryota > Metazoa > Chordata > Aves > Galliformes > Numididae > Numida > Numida meleagris. Next base: position 45,846,157 of record NC_034410.1, on the reverse strand, counting down.
AAGAATGTTGCGATACAGCTCTCAATTTTCCCTAAGGAAATTTGCTTCTGAACTTTCCACTGGTAGACTGTTTAGGTCATGGAGAAATTGATTTTTCAGCTAGTAAACAATGAAACTGAAAACTTCTTCCTGAATCTAACTTTACATCCAGTTTTGTCAAGAACAATTTACTAATCTTTAAACTAATTTCACAGGATACTTAGCAGATTTCTTATTATTTCCTTTAAAAGTACCATCAGATATGACATTCAATCAAATAGTAATTACACATTCAGCTAAATCTTATGTACTTCAGAAAGTGCACATTTACATGATATGTATCAAAAGCTTTAGTCTTGTCTGATTGCACATTCTCATGAGTTAAGCACGCACTAACAGGCATTAACATACTTGGCCCCCTGCTCCTCTCAATGGAATATCATACCATAAATGAAAAGTGTGCAATCACTAAAAGAAGAAAACAACAACATTTTGCATGCACAGTATTTATAAAATATGCTTACAAACACCCACACTTAACATTCTGTGCACTTTAAAAATTGTGTAGGTGCTGTTTAGGGGCACATGTGAGATGCATTTTGAGAAGGTGTACAGAGTATCAGAGTAGAAAAACCCCACCTCTACAGAATTACAATGCTGGGGAAAAAAAAAAAAAAAGTACAAAGAAACCTGTATATAATAATGTACAAAAAAAGTAGCTAGTTAATAAAATAGGTAGTCCCACTAGGGCTGGGAGGAGATCAAAAAGCTTTAGGAAGATAAAATGGACAATTAATGTGAAACATATTTTCTAAGAAGAGGGTATGAAAGGATTAAAAACCCAAAGACAGAATCATTAAGGTTGGAAAAGACCTCTAAGATCATCTAGTCCAACCACCCACCTACCACCAGTGTTGCCCACTACTCCATGTCCCTCCGTGCCACATCTACATGCTTCTTGAACATCTCCAGGGACAGTGACTCCACCACCACCCTGGGCAGACTGTGCCAGTGCCACTCTTTCCGAGAAGACAGTTTTTCTAATATCCAACCTGATTTTCCTAACATCCAACCTGAATGATTACATATCCTGGCACAGTACTCTATGGCAGGTACACCATAACGCATTTCTCATGAGAAAAACACATACACACAAACTAGAAATCAATAAGGATGAAATTTTTCTGCCTTAACCTGCAGCTCACTGATGAAGTTGAAGAACATCAGCATGTAGCAAAAATTTTAAAGGTTTGCCATGGCTTTGGGGCCTATTGAGCTTCTTTGGAATAAATCATATCAATTTCTGTATCCAAGAGAGCTATTTTATTTTATTCTCCCATTTGAATGTGTCAACAACCTCAATAAAACTGACAATACTAGGTTGATGTTGATGTTACCAACTCTTGGAGCTAGGGAAAGAGAATCTTCTTGTTGAGATGCAGTTTCTCATTAGAGTGAGTTAGTACAAATTACATGCTGCAGCCATGCCAGGCACTAGTAGCAAGTTACACCATGTTAGATCATGTCTGAAATAGTCACCGAAGTCACAACCACGACTGTGGTTACCGATTGCATCTGCTGAGAATTAAACAAGGTCTGGAAGATCCGAATGCATCCCAGGAGATGTGCATGACCCATCTTTGCTCTGCTAAACAGTGGACAGGAGAGTGGGCTGAAGCACTGTGCCTCCTAACAGCAGCACAGGACATCTTTGCAATTCAGCATCCTGAACCACAGACAAGAGTTTATGTAGCTTGACAAGAAACTGCTCAGAGGCAGCTGTTGTCCTCATTCTCCATCTTGGGTTTGGAGTATTTGACTGAATCAGAATCTTGCTTATACAAGCCTTGGGTTTATAGCTTGTTAGCCATGAATTTAACTATGACTGATTGGGGCTATTGTTTTCCCGTGGTAGCACGTCTCAGTGATTCAGAGGTCTGAAATGATGCATTTAAGAACTTGAGGACATTCACAAGGGATTATTTTTGGAAACAGTCAAAACATCCAACCATTGCGTTAGCATCCTGAGGAGTCACTTGTACAAAGGCAGAGGAGATGACCAGCTGAAGGATTATAAGCAGCTGAACGTACAGCCCAGCTGTAAGCCAGTGAGAGGAAATGTTCCTGTGTGTATCTCCATTCGGCTGCTAATAAGAAACTGGAGAAGACAGTAAGCAGAGCAGTGCTATGACTCATTAGGGCTATCAAATTATTTTTTCACCATCTTAACATTTCCCCTTTAGCTTTCCATCGTTATTTTTCTATATCATGTTCCTAGTTAAAAAAAAAAAAGAGAGAGAGAGAGTTAGAGAACAGACTCAGCTGTTTGTTCAGACAGATTTTTAAAAGAGTTTCCCTCTAGGTAAATAATTCTGTTACTGTTCCCTTACTAGCATCTGACACCAAAACCACTAGCAATCCAGTGCTGTCAGCTTCAGAAAACAAAATCCCTAGCAGTAGAGGGGAAAAACCCTTTTATTTCAAAGTCATACGATTCAACAGCCCTCCCTGAGTGCAATGGATCAGTGCAGTGGACTACCTTCGGTGCACCACCACCTCACTCAGCCCCAGGCAGACAAACACTGAATTTAATGGGAAGAACAAGAGGTTCTTGCCTGATTCCCCCTGGTATGAACAAATGAATGGGGACAGCAATAAGCATCGTCCTGGTTTCTCAGTAGAAGAGAAATAGCTGTTGGCAGCATGAAAGGGAAGAGTGTGACGAAACCACCCTCTCCCTAGACTGCAAGGGAATTTCTCACACTCATCAATTCTCATTTTATGTCCATCTGTAGAGTTGCAGTACCTCTACCTTTGTTACTGGCAGTTGTGCAATCTTAACCATCACCAGGCCAACAACTTCCCACAAAACTTAAGGGATCAAACTACCTGGGTTTTACTGTAGTGAAAAACCAAAAACTACCAAAGAGATGAAGCAAGCAAAACAAAACAAAGAAAATTTCATGCAGATTCTTTCTTGCTCTGAAGATTATGATGATGAGGAGGAGGATAAAATCAATTTGCTCTGAGCTTTTTGTATGAGCAAATGTGGATAGAGGTGAAAAGTCAGAGAAAAAGTCTAAAAGGCTTTGAGACACAATCTGGTTTTAAATACAGTTTTGGAGTGGAGTGGTGTTTCTTTGCATTCAGCTTCTGCAGCTAATCCTTTCAAACTCTAGTCCTCCAAAAAAGCAGTATATCATCACCTCATTATCTATAGGTATCTGCCTTCTATTCAGGAAATATAGCCTTACAAGATAGGACATGCTTCTGTCTACATTAAGAGCTCCAACCTATGAACAATAAGAGTTTCTGAAAATGCTGGCTCCTTTCTTTCTTCCTGGCAAAGTTTGGGACACTTACGACATTACACAAACAGTGATTTTACACTCACGGTAATTATAATTATATCACACTTTGTTTAGGAGTTTGTGACTGTTATGCAGTCTGTCCACTGTCTATATTTAGATTCACAGAACTAACATTCTTTGCTCAGAAAATATCACACGCTTTCTGCTCAGATCTGCCCCTTCATCCTCCAAGAATTTCACAACTCTGCAGTAGTACAAATGAAACAGAAAGGCTTAATTTTCCTCCATATTTAGCTTCATAGGACAATGCTGTAGCCTGAGCTTTGTTTTTTCCTAAGGATTATGGCTTGTAGTAGGAATCTCAGCTGCTTTGCCCCTGATCCTAGAGGAGTCTGCTACTGATTTCAGTACAAGAGGAGGAGTTTAACTTGTTATCTCTCCATATAATATGGATTACATTTAAGATACAGCAATGATATTCCTTCTAATCTGTTACCTTAATTTGCATGACTGGTTGGCATAAAGAAAAGGGAAAGCATAGATCTTATGGACAAGCCAGTCCTTTGTATAATTTCTATTACACTATTAGACTTCAGACTCCTCATGACATACTGACTTTTGTCTAATGAACCTGAATGTTCTTTTTTTCAACCTAGATGGAATAGCAATAGAAAGCTATTTTCAGTGCTATTTTGCAGTGATGAAAAGAATGCAGTATTACTCTCTATTAATTGTTTTGTGGGTTGCACACACTCTTGCTGGAAGCTTGGGTCAAAATCTAACAGAATATCAGCCAGGGTTAAATGAGAGTACAGATAATTAGTTGCAGCATTGATTTCCCTGTTTTTAAGTACCAATTTGTTTGCTGATTGTATATTTTTCATCAGGCTGGCTGCTTAGCATATGGCTAAGCTCAGAATACATTATCTGTAAACAGGAAACAAAGGTAATCACAAGAAGTGGAAAACAGAGACTCTCTGCTACAATCTACCTAGAGATAGCTACACATTGTGTCTAAGAGAGAATTATTATTTTACAAAAAATGTAAAGCAGGGAGAAAGATAATGAAGTAGAAAAAGTTGCTTAAGTTGAAAGACAACCACTAAAATCAGGGATAGAATAATATCCAAGACATGGATTACAAAGGATATGTGTAAAGGAGAGAGAGGTGTCTATTGCATGAGAGATCTTTCTCAACCAAGTGAGGTTATTTATGGATGACTTCTATGCATAATTGAAGCACATAACCTATTTTTACACATGAACACAGCTGGAAAAATACCTGCAGAGGAAGGAGCATAAACTTCCCACTCATGTATCCTTTACGTGACATATGTGACTAATATTTATAGGGAATCAAATCTGTTAGCCACTCAAAATTGCACTCAGAGTCTTCTATGACTTGGGAGAAGTATTGTAGAGCTTAATGAATGCTCATCCATTGCAAATCTAGATGTCCAGAAGGAATAATGTCCTAATTTCCTGTTTATTGCTTCATAGTCTTATTTTACTATTTTAGACAGATAAGAGCTTATAGCAGAAAAGGCAAACCAGGATAGTGGAGGTGAGACACAGAAGAGGAAGAAGTTTCTAGGAAAACTAAAAGTGGCACACAAAAAATTACAGAATTATAACTTAATCTTTACCAAAAGCAAATTCAACACAATTTTCAATCCATTCTTAATGGGTCATGCATCCAGTTGTGACTTTTAAATACACTCCAAAAGGTTAAGAAACACTTTGTATATGTGGAAGATGATAATATTCAGAGGGATATATCCAGATGTCTTTATCCTTGAAGGTGAGTATAGCTGTATTTTCATTTGGTGCATTTGCCAAGAAAATTCTGATTTACTATTAAACTAATGTATATATATTCCCAGCACCTGTAGTAAGTGAGAAATCACAAAACATGTGATTTAGCAATTGCTAAACATGCCTTAGAATTGGCAGTGAAGAAAATTCACAAAGAAAAGAAATAATTTTGAGTAAATACTCCTGGCCCCTTGAACATAGCAGTAGGGGAAGAAGTATTGCCACAGAGGACCACTTTGAAAACTGCAAGCTGCATCCATTTGGTATTTCTCTCAGTGCCTGATCTGAAATATGGAAAAACAAAAAGAGTTATAATAAAAGTAGCAAGAAATGGACCGGTAATTTCTTTGTCAGTACCTCACGTGACAAGATCTGATTTCCAGCAGATCTGCACCTGAAGAACAAGAACTTGAACAAATGTGCTAACATGGAGCAAAATCACCATCACTCCCAGAGGGATGCAACTTTGCTTCTGGCAAGATTTGTTAAGATTTGTTAACTGAATTAATGTTAGCAGGGGAAGACAAAGGGGAGAAAATAAGTATCTGGATTTTGTGATCACCAATGCTTTGTTGCCCTAACAATGTAACAAAAAGCTCTGGAAAATTAGTCTCCACCACCACTCCATGAGCAGAGCATTAATTTTAGCATTACTGAGGGTGTATTTTTCCTCTGGACCAAATTGACAGGATAGAGGAGTACGTTACAGCTCCAAATAAGGATGAAATAGTAATATCACAGGCCATTAGAAATCTTGGTTCAACTCCTGCTTGCTTAGCCAAGATGGCAACTGTCACACTATCATAAATTATGCAAAAAGAGACCTTAGGAGTAGTCCTGGCAGCTTGCTCTACTACCTCATTCTTAACTCTCTATTCAGTGAGTGACAATATCTGTCAAGTGACTGTTGGGAAATAAAGCAGAACATGCAGGATGAGACAAGTAGAAAACAAGGACAGCGTGGTTCTGTCTTCAGGGAAGGGACAGGGAGTTGGTATCTCAGAGAGTAACAGCAGCACAGAGTATATTTTTTGACTATATGTACTCCTAACTATCAACTTTAAGTGCTTATTCAAAACACTGCATAATATACTTTGACTGACCAGAAGCAGTCAGACATGAGATGTTTCTCTAGCATCCATAAACATGAGTGAGAAAAAATATCATAACATTTCAAAATATGTTAATGCTCCTGCCCTTGTGCCCTTATAGGTGTTAAAATAACAAAACATAAGATTTCAAACCCCAAGCATCTATCCATACAGCAGCACTACTGGAACATTCCTGACTTTTTGCAAAATTATTTGGTAAAATCTCAATTAAAATGCAGATCATTAAGCTGTAATTATATAAATTTATTTCCATATTTTTCCTGTACTTTCATGCAGCAAGTTGTAAACAAATATTTATAAAACATACTGTGTCTGTAATTAAACAGATCACACTGCTAGTAGAGAGGGCTAAATGAATTTATATCGAAGTCTTCCTCTCAGAGCCTCTACTAATTTAAGGGAACAAGTCTATCACCATATTTCCTACTTTTTGTGAAGACCTCTAAGTGCTAGGTAATAACATAAAGGTTCTTTCTTTCCCTTAAAAGGGTAAATGTCTAGATTTTAATTAGTTCTGTTAATCATCCATATTTCCAGTAAGGGCTTTACATGAAACTAATCCTTATCTCATTGAGTGCTTTATCATTGCTACTGACTTCAATTTTAGTTCTTTTAGCACTGTTTGTCCAAAGCTAGGGAACTTACTCGCTCCATAGGGGACTGAAAGATTGACTAAGGAAACTTCCCCACTGCTGTGCTCAGGTAGAGAATTTCTAAACTGAAGTTTGGTCTTGCTGAAACAGAGGAGATTCTTGCAATGCAAAATGGTCACCTCTTCTTTACAGGACAAAGGGTAAAAGGGACCAAATGGACCCCATGTTGCAATGGAGACTTCACAGCCTAATTGTCCAATCCCAGGCTTCACTGCCTTTGTAATCTGTCAGAGAAAAAGCCTCTCGTTGTAATAGGCGGTTGCGAGGATACGAGATGTAACGAGAAAGGCCCCCTCCCCGAAGGAACAAGGACTAGTTGACCAAAGAATGTACCCGTGACGCAGGAAAAATGGCAAACTAAGATGATCCGATAAGCTACCTTTTGATATGTCAGTAGATGGAAAATACTGCTTCATGCTTCACTGCTACATGCCTCAGCAAAAATATCCAATCAGCATTAAGAGAGTAAGCTTTAGATGGCAATAGTGGATAACAAGTATTATAAAAGGAGCGCTACACCTTTGAATAAAAAAAAGCTTTTCTTGCTGCTATTGTGTGTGTGCGTGTGTGTGAGTGTGTTTTCAAGTGGTGCCGAAACCCGGGAACGTGTGTGTGTGTTTACAGCCTCTAAAGAAGGGAATTAATGAGAGAAAAATGCATGGATGAACATTCTCCATGACAAAAATGCCCACTTAAAATATCCACTTGCATAGAGTTTGCTGCTTTGTGTAAGTGTACTGCATTGCTTAAAACCCTCAGCAGGCATCCACAGACAGCATAATGAGAATGCCAAGGGATGTGCTTGCTCTGCTTTTGTGCAGGAGACAAGCTGAGGGTAAAAAATTGCAGATGAACTGCAGGAGTCACTTCCCAAAGCTGAGTGCTCAACCTGGAGCCATTTTGACTCTAGAACTGCACTTCTAGGGAGTTTAACCTGGGGAAACAATGAGACACTAAACTCTTTTTTCTCAAGTCTGTGCAGTGATGAGACATCGCAGTATAATGTTTATCAAACTGATAACATGGTTAATGCTTTTAGATGAAGTGAATAAACTGTTTTCTGCCCTCCGTCTCCTAGGTGTGCTTTCCGTGGAAAGGGGAGCTGGGCACATGGGTCACAGCCAGCCAGATCGTCCCCGACTGGAAAGCACAACAGGGAATGAGCCAGCCCCTCATCAGCCAAATGCCCACATCACAGTCTGGCCACTAACACTCCATTTCTGCATCATGCTCACCATGAAGCACTGCCTTGATGTAGCTGAGCTACAGCTGCAGAAATGTGCTACGCAAATTAAATGAGAAATTGCTTTAATATTCCTTCTTCATGGTCTCCTTTAAATGCTGAAGTCTCATTTTCTCTGTTTCAAGAAATCTGCCTCTGTGCTTTCTGCTTCTGAGGCACAATATTAGATTGTGTCTACAAGTGAGAGCTAAGAAGAGAATGTGATGACTGGTCTTTTCTTTGTTCTCATTTTCCATAACGTGACATGAAAAAATCAACAAAACAAAACATTTTGACTGACATACTTGCGGTTTGTTCTTTTCTGCCTGCTATAAACAATGTAGTAATGAGTTCATTTTAGTTCATTCCCATTTTAGGGGTATTGCAAATTGTAGCACTTATCTCTGCACTTAAAAAGGAGAACTCTTTCTGGATCTGACAAAGGCTCTACAAACAGGAAAAAGTTCTTAAATGTGTACATTATATTTTATATTTAGACTACTTAATTAGAACCAGTGGAAAATTTTGCATTGAAACATCTTCTTGATGGAAAGTATAACTTTGGAAAAAAATTAAAAGATTTTCAGTAAGAAAAAAATTAATTTTATGAAGAAAATGAAATTTTGTGCTCTGTATCTGTTCAATCCAGAATATTTCATTTTATTCACTTCATCTAAAAGTGTCAACTATGTATCAGTTTGATAAAACATTATACTTAGATGTCTCATCAATGCACAGACTCGAGGAAAAGGAGTTTAAGTGTCTCATTGTTTCCCCAGGTTACACTCCCTAGAAGTGCAGTTCTTTCAGGGGAAAGTTATAGAATAATAAACCTTCTATAGCAAAGACATGATAAGATGTTCCAGCCTCTGTCTACTGCTGTCCTTCTCCTCCTGCGCCATCTGCCAGGAGATTGTGCTCTCATACATATCCCTGGGCTGATCCAGACTATGATGACAGCTGTACTGGAAACCTATTTCTAATTGTGATCCTCAAAATCTGCATCATCATCATAGGGCAAGTGGAAAGTGCAGTTGTGGACCCATGGCATTTTAGTCTGGCTTTGGCCCCAGGTCCAGCATAGCCTCAGGCTGTTGACTGGTAATGCCTCCTGTAGCCATCTCTCTGCCTGTTGATCCACTACATCCAAGGAACACAAGTGTTATAAGAGATGTATTCCGTGGGATGGGTGCGCTGCCTGGATGGAGATACAGACTAATCTGCATTTCTAACTACCCTCCTTTCCCCCTTTTTTTTCCTCTCTCTTTTGTTTTGTTTTGTTTTTACTGAGAAAAATGTATTGTAATAAGTTACCTCAAGGCGTGGCATGACTTCCACAGAAGCAGTCGAAGATTTTTTTTTATAATTTAAACCAAAACTTCCAGAATATTTTCACACAGGATGACTTCTAAAAGTCTTTATGGCACAGATATTCCAACTTTCCCTCTTTCACCAACTGATAAAACATCTCATAGCTTTTTGTAAAATATAATTTCTCTTTTTTTAATTTCGCTATGATTAAAAATACTGTATAGAAGTATCTTGTTAACATTTGCACTGTTAGGTTAACAAACACTCAAGGAGTATAATAAAGTATGCACCACCTGGTATAATATGTAAAGGATGGACTTAGCACTTCAGCTTTGCCTGGGGTAATTAGAATTTTCCAGATATCTGTGGGAGTACAGGAAGCTTCATAGTATGTAAAACAATTTAAAAAAAAAAGCACACACAAATCCTAAGTTTCATCAAAGAAGGTATATTTTTTCAATATGTTATTCATGGTGGAATATTTTTAGACACGTGATATTATCAGTTCGGGAAATATCAGTAAAAGAAGGATCAAACAAAACATTATGACCCTCTTTTGCTCTTCTAGGCAGTTCAGTAAAGTGAACAAATTTGAAAAAAAGTTGTCAAGTCAAAGATATAATTTTGGGTGCAGAAAAGATCTTTAGAAGAAAACACTTGCCCTTCTCTACTCCAGCTACTATTTGGTAATCAGTGCACGTGGCTGATATATCCTCTGATGAGCACAGGTGCTGATGATCCACCAAACTAAATAAAAGATGGAACTGGAAAAGCACTTGCTATCCTTAGTGGCAGTGCTTAAATTCCAATGGTTCCCATTACTGCAAGATATTAACATTGTCATGGAAGAAGAATAAGTTGGTTTTCCTGCTAGGGCAGTCAGAAGGATGATTGTTCTTGTCCCTTTCTTCACTACCCTCGTATAGAGGAGAGAGCTTGATTATAAGTCATCTTTTGCATACATAAGCTTATAGCACTCATCAGGTTTTGACATAATGCGTCCCTAGGCATCAAAAGAAAATTTCATAGAGGACTGACTATATTGCATTAGGAAAACTAATTACCAAAAGTACAATCTAATTAAGATAGGGCATTTAGGACACATGATCCCAAAGCTTGAAGTGCTAAGGGACTGTAAAACACTGAACAAAGTTTCTGTGTATGGTATCATAACTGCTCTATACTCCACATTAAACCAATGTTGATTTCCAACAATACCCTTGAGAAATCGTTTTCTGCATGTGGTCCTACAAACTACGCATTTTCATTATATAACATAATGCTTTTAAAATATGTGTATTAAGCATAATAAAGGGTGTTCATTTTCACATCCCAAGGACCTGTGTTCTTCTATTAAAGGTAATATAAGTCAGACTTGAGCATGGATATAATACCAGTACTCTACACAAAGCCAGCTTAAGGTTATAAATACTCTGCAATTTCTTTTTAATACCTTCCACAGAACTACCTCGATGTATCTTGGAAAATATTTCAGAAATTAGTCATTTTACATGCTCAATCTGTAATGCTTCAGGAAGATCTTGATTGCTCAAGCTTTTCCAAAACTAACTCCCCTCAACAGTTCTCAGTTGGGCACCCAAGTAATCAAAAATCCCATTCTTTATAATCCATTATAAATTTATTTCAGAAGAATGAAACAAACATATGATTTAAACCCTCGTTATTTTTCTTTTTTCTTTCTTAGGGGTGAGAAGAAGGCAAGAAGACATCAGATGACTTGTCTAAGACCTCAAAGAAAGTTTCTGAAATGTGGAGTTTGTATTTGATTTCTAGAATCTGACTTTAGCCATGGGACCATCCCTTCCGATGGACAGGAAAAAACAGCATGAAACCTAATTGTGATTTCTCAATAAATAAGTAACTTAAAGCAAGCAGAAATGATAAATTTAATGGGAAACGGCAGAAGAGCATGAATTCTAGCACTTGCAAGAAGATAGACTTCACTTATTTATTAAGAAATGTAATTTCTTTTAACGGCTCAACCAAGATATGATCCCAATATAGCAGTTCTGGTTGGTTATTTAAAATGTGTCTCAGAGTTTAGGCTGAAAAAAGAAATGATACAAAATAAAAATAAAAAATCTAAACTATCCATAAAGGACTAACTGAACAAGACTTTATCTGAAGAGGCATACTTGTACTCCCAAGGTTTGTCAGTTTCATTGCACTGGTCCTTTGGGATCAGTTTACTGTATGTCAGGACTTGGAACATGTTGACCGTGAACAGATGTGGAGGGGAGACTGGACTTGACCCCATCAAATGTTTTCAATGCAAATTTTGGGCGAACAGCTTTAAAAGTCTTGAAGTTGGTCTACTCTGTGGTAAGGTCAGTCTCCAGCCAAGCAGGGAACCACGGAGCTGTCAACAATTCCTCTGTTGCTTTCATATTTGTTGACAGAGGATATTTGGGTCCTGACAGAGAAACTGGCTTGGAAAAAAAAAAAAAAAAAAAAGGAGGGGGGGGGGGGGGGGGGGGGGAAAAAAAAAAAAAAAAAAAAAAAAAAAAAGGAAAAAAAAAAAAAAAAAAAAAAAAGGGGGGGGGGGGGGGGGGGGGAGAGGAAAAAGGAATATAAAAACTAAAGAAAAAGGGAAAAAATGTCTCTGGAGACTGGTTTCAATATTTAAACATGCCTATAGTAAGATTAAATCAGCTGTTATGTATCAGGTACTTAAGCTGCCACACTCAAGTGCAAGTCAGAATTCTGAGGTTACTTAAATAGTAGTGTACAATAATAGAAAACCAGAAATATATCAGGTTCATTCCATCAATCTAGAATAAGCCATAGCTGTCAATAAGAATATTCGAAATAGACATTTTTAAGGTAATTGCATTAATGTAGCTGATATATTCCCTAAATCTGGTCCTGAGATGCTCATGTTCCACAGGGTGTATGTAGTGCTTCATGTAACTACTTAATTGTCTTTCAAACTTTTACTGCTTGCAGTAAGTGCCACTTTCAAAACTGCAGTTCATTCTTGCATGTAAACACATTATATGCTCTGGAGAAATTATTGCAAATGAGTTCTGACTCTGTATCTGTATACTGAAAGTCACTAAGCTTTCTGTGGAAATACAGAATACAAATGACATTTTAACTGATAATGACAATTTGCTGATGTTCTAAGTCTACTGAGAAATTAGACTTATTATCTAGATGACCTAGCAGCTACCTAGTTTCCATGCCATCTTTATAAGCAAGTTGAACAGAAAATGTTCTGCGTAAACAACACAGTCTGTTTTAGGAAGCCAACAAGTTAAACTGAAAACAAAGGTTTACTACAGTGCACAAGTACACCTCCATTATACTCCAAATTTATCATATCTAGAGTAACATATTGGTAGGAAACTCCTGCTGCCAGAACAAACCCCTGATTAGTTACATCTGCAATTCCACCACATCCCTTGTCCTGAGAAGCGTGGTCTAAATCTGTTCCTGTAAAACACATTACAGAAAGACACTTTTTTTCTAGCCTATTTATTTTAGCATGCCACCTTCCCAAACCTTGTGATACCACAAACTTTATGGTTTTGTCTTATAATAACTGGAATAACAGAATCACAGAATATCATGAGTTGAAAGGGACTCACAAGGATCACTGAGTCCAACTCCCAGCTCCACACAGCATCATCCAAAATTCAAACCCTGTGTCTGAGAGTATTGTCCAAATGCTTCTTGAACTCCAACAGCTTGGGGCTGTGATCACTGCCCTGGAGATCTTGTTCCATGCCCACCGCCATCTGGTGAAGAACACCTAATGCCCTCCCCTGACACAGCTCTGTGCCATTCCCTCAGCTCCTGTTGCTGTCACAGCGAGCAGAGCTCAGTGCTGCCCCTCTGCTCCCTGTGAGGAGCTGCAGCCGCCATGAGGCCTCCCCTCACCTCCTCTGCTCTGGGCTGGACAAATCAAAGAACCTCAGCTGCTCCCCTTAGCTCTTCTGAGGCTGTAACTTTAGAACCATGTTCAGTTTTCGGCCCCTCACTACAAGAAAAGAGAACGGCAACAAAGCTGTGAGGGATATGGAGCACAGGCCTTATGAAGAGTGGCTGAGGGAGATGGGATTGTTCATTCTGGAGGAAGCCCAGGGATGACCTGATCACTCTCGGCAACTGCCTGAAAGGAGGTTATGGTGAGGTGGGGGTCAGATTCTTCTCCCTGGTAACTAGTGATAAGATGAGAGAAAATGGCCTTAAGTTGCACCAGGGGAGATTCCGGTTGGATATTAGGAAAAACTTATTCTCTTAAATAGTGGTCAAGGTTAGGGTTAGGAATGGGCTACCCAGGGAGGTGGTTAAGTCATTGTCCCTGGAGATGTTCAAGAAACGTTTAGATGTGGTACTACGGAATATGGTTTAGTGGGCAACATTGGTGGTAGGTGGGTGGTTGGACTAGATGATCTTAGAGGTCTTTTCCAACCTTAATGATTCTATGATTATAGAGAATGAGTCCAAAGAATGGAATGCAGAATCCCTCTAGTGACTGGCCACCAGCCTGATGCAACCCTATTTTCTATAACTCTTTGAGCAGGACTTGACAGCCAATACTTCACCGATTACATTATGTATTTGTCTAGCTGTATGTTGGAAACTTTGTTTAGAAGGATACTTGAGAAGCAGTATCAAAAGCTTTGCTGAAATATAACATGATTACATCAACTGTCTTCCCTTGGTCAAAAAGATGCGTAACCTTCTCCCGAAAGGAAATGCAGTTTATCAGGACTTTCCCCTTGATAACCTATGTTGGCTATGGCCAAAAACTGTTGTCTTTCAAGTGTTTTTCAGTTACTTCTCTCCATAATTTTAGTAGGCACTGAAGTAAGACCGACAGGGCTGCAATCACCAGGGACACTTGGGGGTAAGGGGAGGAGGTGGGGCCTGCCTGCCTGCAATTAACGGGACCTCTACAGATTCCCAAGACAATTGAAAATAATTTAGAGAGGTCTCACAATGACATCAGCCAGCTCTTTTTGTACCCTGGGATGAATTCCATCAGGCCTCACAGACTTATGCATATCCAGCTGGAGCAGCAAATCCCAGAGGTTCAGAGTCAGCTGTGAATTTATAATTCCCACAGTCATGATTCTCTAGCTCAGGGCACTGGGGGTTGCAGTGCCCATCACTGGTCTTGAAGACAGAGGCAAAGAAGGCATGATACATGTCTGCTTTTTCTGTGTCCCTATTAATGAGGTGACCACCCTCACCAAATAACAGAGCAGTGTTATCTCTGGTCCTCCTTTTGCTGTTAACATATTTTAAAAAGCCTTTTTTTGTTGTCTACCACAGCACTAGCTAACTTCAACTCTAATTGAGCACCATTTTCCTCCCTACAATACAGGAAAGTATTTCTGTTGTACTCCCACGTTGCCTGACCTCGCTTCTGGTATCCATACACTTTCCTTTTCTACCTAAGTTCTAGAAGAAGATCCCTGCTCAGCAAAGCCAACCTTCTGCCTCACTTGCTTGACTTTTGACACTTTGGAATTGCCCTTTCCTGTGCTCTTAAGAAATAGCTCTTAAAAACTGATCGACACTGATGGACCTCAAAATTTTCAAAAGCAGGTTCTATGGCGATTTTACTAAGTAGTTCCTTGAACAACCTGAAATCTGTTTTCCCCATATCCAGAATTGAAGATTGGCTTCTTCCTCTCATTTTCAGTCAGCTCCTTCCTGACTCATACTTGTCCACTGCACTGCCTCAAATGTCATACATAGCAAGGAGGAATCTCATTTCTTTGCCCAAGTTGCTGGGTTTTGCTGCTCCACTGATGGCAAATATGAATCTCTCTGTACTTTCACCTATGCTAAGGGTGAGGGTTGGAAAGAGTCACCACAGTACTGCATCCTTATCAACCTCCACTGTCTTCACTAAACTTTGACTCTGATGATTATAAAAAGACAAGTTGGTGCCCATTTCTTTTCTGCCTTCCAAAAATTCACAGTTAAATATGAACATTAGGCCACAGAAATGCTAAATCCGTTCATTATTATCCAAGAATTTCCTGTCATCCTCATACTTGTCTTCATCTATTTTGTATTTTTATCCTAAACTCCAGGGAAAATATATTCGTATTTATATGAGGGCTGCTCTGAAAGTAGTGCCTCCTATTTTATTGTCTCATAATGTCAGAGGCAGATGTTGGTGGTATGGCAGTAGAGACTGAACCTTCCCACCAATATTCTGCAACATTTTGTTGCCATACAACAGAGGGCAGCAGAAGGGCGGTCTGACCAAATGATGTCTGACATGGAAGTGCACCTGAAGCAAAGGTGTGTCATTGAATTCCCCAGTGCAGATAAAATTGCTCCCACTGACATCCATTTACACTTCCTGGATTTTTATGGGGATCAAACAGTGGATATGAGCACAGTGAGGTGGCAGGCAGCGTATTTCAGCAATGGTGACAGCAACATGAAAGACAAACCTTGTTCTGGACACCTATGCACAGCTGTCACATCACAAAGCAAAGAGTGCCTCAATCAGATCATCTGCACGAATCAGTGGATTACAACCAAGAAACCATTTATAGAGCTGAATATTGGCTTCAATGCATTGGAAACAATGGTGGCAACATTGCAATATCGCAAAGTTTGCACCAGGTAGGTCCCATGAATGCTCACACAGGAACTTGCACCATATGCAAGTTTGTCAGGACCTACTGGACCAATAGAAGACTTAATATGACCATTTCCTGGATCACATCACTACCAGTGACAAGGTGTGATATCACCATTACCAGATGAAGTCAAAACAGCAGTCCATGGAGTGGTGACATATCAATTCGCCATGGAAGAAAATGTTCCAAGACAGTCCTCAGCAGGTAAAGTGATGTACACTGTCATTTGAGACAGGAAAGGGATTTCCTGGAACCCAGAAAAACCATCAACTTGCCTACTACGCTGCAATGTTCTGACTAAGTTGGAGGCTTGAAATTCCAGAGTCAGGCCAGAAAAGAAGACAAACTTTCTCTTGCAACACAATAGCACCAGGTCCCATAGCAGTTTGAAGACCGTGGAGCATGCTGCCAATCTTGGCTGAACTGTCCTACCACACCCACTGTATGGTCCAGATCTGGCACTTTCTGACTTCCATTTGCTTGGGCCAATGAAAGATGGACTGCGTGGGCAACAGTTTCCTAGCAACGATGTCATCATAGCAGCTGTGAAACAGTGGGTCGCTTCTGCTGGTGCAGGTTTTTATGAGAGTAGCATGCAGGCTCTTATTCGTTGCTGGTGAAAATGCATAACTTAGTGATGACTATATTGAACAATCGTGTTTTGCAGCTAAGAATTTATTCCATCAAATAGTGTTATTGTGCTCTTTGTAAAGTCTGTAGTTTCCATGGAAATAAATAGGAGACATTACCTTCAGAGCAACTTATGTACATGTATACAGTATAAGATGCACCTATTTCATACCTAGTGATTTTAGTCACTTGAATTATAAGTAATATGCTTTAATCATGAGATATCTTCCTACAGTTAAAATACCAATAACAACTACAGCAACAGCCAGGCATTTCCTGTTAGACATTTCCTGTTTTCACTTCAATGTTGTAGTGAAATGCATATAGATTTGATTAACTATTTATCATACTTGGCAAAATTGACCATAAAAGGCTAAAAGACTTCATCAAATATAATTGGCGATGGATCTCTTCAACAATCTAGTATTCTTTGAATTACCAGAAGAAAATGGCAAGTTTTTTGGAAGCGCTCATCATGGTAGCATGGTAGATACTGAATTAATCTAAAAGTATGGCCACTCCTTGCAGACCTAAACAAATTATTCATTTCTTTGCAAACCTTGTTCTGAACACTTTAAACAGTTTTTTGTTTATGATGGGCTTGGCCCATTTGAGAACCTTGGAAGGTTCTCAAAATACAAGGCTCTGGAACAGTGCTACTTAAACTAAACCAAACTTCTCTAGATATACACTGAGGATAACACTAGCAGCACAGAAAAAAAAATGCCAAATACACAGGTAAGACAAAAAAGATATTCATTATAAATAGTCATTGCTGTCCACAAGGATGCCACAACATTACTAGAGCATCATTAAGTGATCAAACGGAAGATGAAATGAAAATGAGAAATGGCAGTTTTCTTTACAATAAATATGTCTGGCAATTAGAAAAAAATACTAAGAAAAAAAAAGAGAGGTGTACAAAATAAATCTAAAATAATAATGCACTATTTCTACAAGCTGAAAAGTCTTCTTAAAAGTGTTATAAGAATATACAGAAATGATGATCTCATGATTAGGAACTTCTAAAAACTTCTGTTTCTTTGGAGAGCCACTTTGAAAGCAACACTGCTCGAACACTTCACTTATTACTTGTATAACTCCTGTAAGTTAAGAGCAATTAAAGGGCCAGATATTTGATGACATTCACCTTCAAAGACTAATATAACAACAGCAAAACTTTTCCTACAAAGTGTATTGGAACAGCAGTGTCCTGAGGAATAGATCCAAACATGCAGAATATCCAGAGAAGAGGAGGTGTAAGAGAAAGACCTTTTCTTAATAGTTCTTACATAAGTTACTTAAGTTCTAACAGAAATTAAATATTGAATAAGCTCCCTTGAAGTGTCCCACTTCCAGTTTAAAAATAACAATGTTTTTTCACTTAAGGATAGCGCTGTGTTGGCCATCAAAACATACCAGCAATTAACTCAGCATGTAACCAAAAGACCTAACAGGCACTGCACAGTTCTAATTGTTTGTATACATTGGGTGCCAGCAGGAAATGAAATGATCTTTAGATGCCATCTGAATTGGCAGGCAGTGAATGAATGGTAGAAGACACAAGCACTTGGTGTGTCAATTACCTGCCATGTCATTCATTATCCTAATTAATGTCATCCAAAATGCCTATGTCTACCACAAGGCATATTCCAGCCTGCTCATAGAAAATTCCTTTCTGCCCAGTGCTAGTTATCAGTCATGCTAAAAACCCCGGATTTATGAAAAGAAATAGAGCAGGATGAAGAACCACAGAAATTGCTCATTAACTCTTTTTGTTTTTCTTGTTGCAATCATTGCAACAAAAGCCTGTTAAAAATCTGCAGTCTCCTCAAGGAAGTTAGACCATCTCCCTGCCCCAGTTCAAACACACACAAGGTTTTACACAACATTTCACATCTCACTTCCAAAAAGAAGCTGTATACCTACCAGCACATTTTAAGATGGCATTGCCCTGCTTGCATTGCCTATTTGCATTTCGAAAACTTCAAGATATTGTCTCTATGTTCTAATTCGTATTTTAACGAATAGCAAAACATCGAATGGAAGGAGGAGGAAACTATATATACTTACTTAAAACCATCTCAGAATGATCACATTTTATCCACCTATACGCTCTTCTTAATTCTTTCTCCCAGCAAAGGAAGATGGGCAAATTTTCAAACACTTGTCTCATTGTTGTTCCATGTGTAGGTTTAAGGAACGAAATCTTCTACTAGAGCCTTAGAACTATACTATATGCTGTCTTGTGCATTTACTCTTTACCAAAATTTTATGACTATTTGAATTATAAGAAATTCACAGAAATCCAATAGAATAAGAAACAGGGACACTCTAGTGATTATTTAAGGCTACATTTTTCATTCAAGTGATTCAAAAACCTCACAGTAGGCAGCTGAATGTTCATCTAGATCTCATAGGGATCACTGCAAAGATGGCCACTACCATTAACCCGTTCTATATCATGGCAGTATACTTGCATTTTAAATCCTGGACTGTATAGTCCTTCTTCCTTCCCAGTAATTACCCCACTTCACATACTACACCACAGCATTATGTGGCAGCACCTTCCCGCATCTGGCACAAATAAGTTAATGCTTTTTAACAGGTGTTAACCAAATTAAAAGCAATAGTTCCTCACCAGACTGAACTATATTTGGCTCGATCTACTACTTCTCACAAGCAGTCAAGCCAAGATTCAGTGACTTGCCCCAAGTATCCATACTATCAGCAGCACAGATCAAGTCTAGTCTTTTCCTGCTGCTTCATGCATTGTTAAGCTGAGGTGAAATCTCTATGAGTGCAGACCTGCTTTGGATTATAATGGCAAAAGGAAGACGTGAGAAAGCATCAACAATTTGCTGATTTTGGGCGATACAGTATCAAAGTCCATGCTCACCTCTTTACAATACCAGAGAATTTTAAGAAGCATAGTCTACATTTTCAAATGTTTTCCATCACAAAGGAAGTCAAAATGTGAAAAGGAGATGGAGAGTATTCTCTACATAAAACTGTCACAAAACACATTCCTGAATTAAAACTATTTGTAGGGCAAAATAAGCCTCTTTTTATTATAGTTGTTGTCATTTCAGTCCTGCCACAGAGGTTTAAAACACTCTGGTGGGAGCCAGTCACATAATTTCCTGCACCCAGGGCAGGTGATGGTAGCTCAGTGCTATTGGCATCCGTCTGGATGCAGGTGAGCCTTTGTCTGGCAACACGGCTGCCATTATCTTCTCCAGTTATCTTCTATCTGCAACAGAGGTGAATCTTTTGTGTTTTATTAATTGTAAAGTGGCAAGAATCCTTAATGAGATAAAAGCAGTGTTTCCCAGAGGGCAGAGCAGTTTAATCTTCACAAGATGACTCTAATTGCATGGCAGTCCTTTATTACGGCTGAGTTTTGTCACTGTGAATCAAGAAGCTTATCGCTGGAATGTCTAGCGCAAGAATTTGGATGCTGTGGCTTTCTCATTTGGATAAAAAATAGGCTTATTGTGTTTTCGCTTTCATTTCTTTCTCCCTGATTTAATCAACTGGCTACAGAATAGCCCAGAAACTGAAAAGAGTATTACGATGATAACCACTGCAAATGTCTCTGCTTCTGTAAATAAGCCCCAAAATAAAATTGAGCCACTTGGACCATAAGTCTCCATTTCTAATCTTTCAGTCAAACTGCAAAATATTTTCCAGTTTTCACTCTGAATTCTTACAAAACTCAACTCATGCAGAATTATCATAAGACGCAACATCCATCCTACACAGAAAGGTAACAGAAAGCAGTTAAAATATACACCATTTAGATTTTTAAGCATGAAACAGAGGTAGAATACAGTTTTGGAAGAGGTTTGAAACGTTATAGAAACTGCTGGAGGGAAAAACACTGGAAAAACAGCAAAGCCAATACTCAGCCTCCTGCACTTCCACTGGGGCCTGCATCAGGCTCAGGGGTGCATAAGAATTCCTCACATATATGGCAACAACAAGACCAACTGGGATTATGCCTCTACAGCATGAATTAATACAGACTGAAAGGAGCTCTAACTCCTCATGGATCCAGGGTTGGTCTTGAGACTGAAGATTTGGAATAACTTTCCAAAACTTCCCTCATTTCTTTCTCCCTTGTAAGCCTGGGATGGAAAGGTGATAGCACCCATGCATCCCCTTTCCTGTGGCTGCTGCTTGTAATTCAGTAGTAGCAAAGTTAATACTGCAAGGAGATGGGGACATAAAATCTTCTGAGACACAAGCCTGCTCAGTAGAATAAAATCTACAAACAGCACCACCCAGAACTCAGAGCTTTCTACATCTTACTAAGGAGGGGAAAACGAAGGAAGACAATGAGGTGTAAAGTTAGCCAGGCTGCTACCCTGACCTGCAATAGAAACCTCTTTCCTATTCTTTTCTTTGTCCGTCACATAAAACTAGCGAGAAACCAGAAGAAAGATGTTATTAAGGAATTACTTCTGAGTTTCAGACTTCAGTATATTTTTTCTTAATAAATAACACAGGTGATGGGAAGGAGTAATAAGAAGAGATTTTAACAATTAATAGAAATGTTAGCAAGCACACGCTATTTTCAGATCTCTGCCAGTATCACTCTGGATGCTTGTGCAAAAATGCAATGTTTTGTCAAATAAGGTGTTACGTACTGCAGATACAAGTTATCAAATAAAAATAGCCAAAACAATTTCTCCTCCATTCACAGGACTAGGAACTGGGAGTTGGGGAGGGGAGGAAAGTGGATGTAGATAGAAATATTTGTGAAGTGGAAAAGTTCAGAATTATTCAGGAGTAAGAAAAAACGAGAAAATATTTCTATAAAAGCTCTGTAGAAGAGCTCTGCTGAAAAGACCAGAAAACAGTGAATCCAGGCCTGGTGTGAATACAGTTTCTGTGAGTTTGCCAGTCTATTCAGATAATGCTGGGTTTACTGAATACTACATACCATCAATATGAGTTCTGTAGTGCATTTCTACTAAGAACGTGCTTATAGGCCTTGGGCATATGACCCTTGTACATATACTCTCTTCAGTAAGCCTGGTTAGAATAAGCAATGTAATTAATAAGTCTGTGATGAACTGACTGCCTTAGACTTTAAAGAGACTGGAAAGCAATCACGTGGACTACTCAGCAGCAGAATGATGAGGTACATAACAAGCAGCCACAGATTCGGCCAGCAAAAATGATAAAAACAAATGGCATGACTTTCTTGATGGGAAAAGAACTTGGAGTGGTCTACATTCAGCTTTCCTTAAAAAGGCTGTAAAATGAAACAAGCTTAACTTCAGCCATTTGTTTAATCAAGGAAAAATTTAAAAAACCCAACAAAGTATTATACAGTTCAGCTGCACTAGAGTTACAGCTTATCTGAGTTCTCATTAATAGAAATAGGCAATCCATAGTAATAATCTTGGCCAAAAAAACTCATACAAGAAGACAGATGCTTTCCTCAAACAGATATCCTTATATATATATGGGCCCTCCATCCGAACAGTTTAAGAGCAATTTCCTCTTCCAAATGAAAGTCTGTGACAAAATAACATATGCTGAATTATTACAAATTCTGAGCAAAGCATATTTTCCTACGCTTGATATTCATAAATTCGATGAGGCAGAACTTTGTATCGCACAGTCTGTGTTTTCAGCAGAACCATCCTCAATGCAGCCAAATATGTCAATTTGTGGGGTTTAAAAAGTATTGATTATAAATAACACATGCACATTGAAAGGATTTTAGTCATAATCAAAAAAATTTTCAACTATCTTGAACTGGTAGTGCACTGTCTGGGGTGTTACCCAAGCACTCCATTATTTAATGTAGCAGTGAGGTGAGACTTTGTGGTAGCAGTCACCCCAGTGACCTGTCAATTCAGCATGTAGTTTCTTCAGTGATCTAGAGACTGTGGCCAACTAAGGCAATATGAACGCCACAGTCACTCCAACACAACAGTGAGGACATGTCATCTGATAGCAAACCAGCAGGGCAAAGTCAGAGACTGAGAAACTTTGGTCTTGTCTGTCCCTCGTAATAGTCCATACTATCGCCTCATTTCCTTACTAAAAAACAGTAAAAACATCATGTACTTGTCAGCTGATGTCGCATCTGCACCCTCACCTTCCCCATTGCCATGTATTTGGGATATACTCTCAGGTCCTTCAGGACCCCATTTATAGACATACAGGTGGTCTCTTCTTCAGTTATAATCAGTCTCATGGCTTTCCTGAAGGCCTCAGAAACAAATCTGAGTTTCTGTGGGGCTGAAACTAATGCTTGTGGTATCTTTATTTCCTGCAGGAGACTGAGTCCAGATAACTGCCATGCTCAAGCACTACCCACTTATGGGCAATACTGGCACCCCTACATGCAAAGTAACAGAAAGTAGTCCCCTGCTTTCTCTCGCCTTCCTCCCAGGTCTCTTTGTAATATGCTTTCACAGCACTAGTCACATTCTGTAGCAATGATTCAAAAGAAACGCAAGCAGGAAAAAGATTCTGCAACAAAAACAGTTTCAGGTAAAGGCGGGTTTAAACAGAGCATTACCCAACAACTTTTTTGTAATTCCTTTTTAGATTCCAGTCTCTGTGCACTCCACAAAATCACCTTGCTATAGTAGCAAAGATGAGCAACCCTTGTCCTTTAGCTGATACTTCTCTTTCACTTCCCAAACAAAGCCCTTCCAGACGGCTGCCCAGTCACGCTAGAAGCTTTCTCTAATGCATCCCACAATGTGTTTTGTTCAGAGACTGTGTAACATTACTCTGCTTTCTCTAAGGCTGCATGAACACAGCTGTCACTGGCTGAATTAAATGAAGCAGTGACTCATACTACATCTCTGATATTGAAAAAGGTGTGGGTAGTATTTCATGGCTCGCAAGAAGCTATGATTTCACATTATGTTTAAATAAAGAACGGCAATGACTTTAAAACGTATAAACTCTAGATGATAGATGATGTACCACGTATTAAAAAATTTTGGCAATATTTTACATGGTTCTGTCATCATCCATCAGCAGAAGAATCACAAGAAGAAGAAAAGTTCAGATGAAACTTTTAATGCATGTTTTAATGTGTGTTACAGGAAGTGAAAATAAGGGCTTAGAAACAAAGCACAGTGCTACTCACTCCCCGGGTCATATCTTCTGTGGAAGGCTAGGAAAAATACTCTGCAAATGTAAAAGTTCAGACTATATTTGTCTTTGTATCACACGATTACATGACCACAAAGTGGATATTAAGTACTGCTGTTCTTGCATGGTGGCATTCTCGAATTTGCTCTTTAAAATGACACCACCACATCCTAGTGATGGAGAATTGCAGATAAGTAATTTATGGGATAAGAGACATCTAAATTCTGCTTCTCCGCTCCTTTTTTCTTATGATACCTGCCTCAGACATGTACTTTTGAAAGTAGCCTGGGCATATTTTCTCTTCATACACCTACAAATAAGTCTGAGCTCAAAGCAAAAACAGTTGGCAATAGAAATACACTGTGCAGCCTGTTGCTGGAATATCTTGCGCTCAGTGAGCCAATATGCTTTTCTGAAGTTACATCTTTCGAGGCACCTGATTCCTTCCTACAAGCACTAGGAATTACAAGATGCAAGTTAGAGGTTTGGAAATAAGGAGCTTAGCAAAAGAAAAAAAAATTCTATGGAGAATACTGGTGCCAGAAATATTATTTCCTCAACTTCTGCAGGAAATAAAAGGGAGGGAGACAAATCACATTTCTAGGAACACCACAAGGTGTATACACTGTGGTACAAAGTGACCACTTTTCCTTTTTGGAAGCAAGACAGAGTACAAAGAGGTCTAGTTGGTAGTAAAGCCAGTTAATTACTTGATGAATGCTTTCTTTTCAGATACTTCAGACTGCAATCTGACTGAGAATCATCTTAATTTTTGACACCATTCCTCTGTTATTGTTGATGATTCCAAATCAGCATTACTCATTTCAAATAAGATGCCAGTGTAGAGGCAGAATGAAGTAATCTGGGAAGTGTTAGCCAGCTGATACCCTGGAGGTGTTTGGAGGACTGGATTCCAATACTTCTCAGCATGATTCTGAAGACCTATGAAGTCCCACTTCTTCCCTGTAGCGAATAAAAAAGTGAGTCAACCAAGACAGTTTTATTTTATTACACATGCTTTGAACATACCTTTCTAAGCAACTTGCATAATATTCTCTCAATTATTTGCTGTCTTTCTGCTTCAGTTTCCAGCCCTCTGCTTTCTTTTCTTCAAGTACCAACATGAGTTTCAAGTTCTATAAGGTTCTATAAAGTACTAAATAAATAATAAGATTTTTCATATATTCTCTCAATTTTTCCTTTTTCTTCATAAAGTCCCAATAAATCTAATTATATCCACTGGAACATCCCCTCAGCTGCTCTCCATCTGTCAGAACAACTGACAGTACCTTCTAGAGAAATGTGCTCCAGAGTCTGCCTCTAATTCAACTCCCACAAAATCAAAGATCCAGTTACAGATTTACTTCTTCCTCTGAAGCTTATCTGATAAAACTGGTCAAGATACAGAATCCAGCAGGTTTACAATCACAATTGCTTGTCTGCTAGTCTGTCTCTGCACAGTATGGGAATTACAGGAGGAGTTACAATCAACACCTAACATATGCTTCAAACAAAAACGTTCTTTCGCTAGCATCTCACTCTTGATGTCAGCTACCCTTGGATACAACACAACCATGTCAGACTTCAAAAGGCTTTACTTGGACTGAATTCTAGATTCACATCTAGAGCAATTTGTGCCCCTTGGTCCTCAGAAAGAACATGTAGGTATTCAAAATTCTGGCCCAGGCATAAATCTTTTGCAGTCAAAAAACAAACAGAAAGGAAATATCTTATTTTTCACTACTAGATAGGATTAAGATTTTGTATGTTTATTTATAATAATAATTTAGGTTGGAAGGGACCATTGGAGGTCATCTGGTCCGAACTTACTGCATTGTCTGGGACAATTTCAAAGCGATATCAGGTTATTTAGAGCATTATTAATTCAAAATGGAAAAAAAATCCAACAAAACAAATGAAGAAGGTAAGAGATGGTATTCTGGCACTGAGTCTTTTTCTCTATGTTTTAAAATCTATTTAGATACCAGAGAAAGAGATTGTCTTGCCTTCCATCTTACACCAATGCAGAAAGAAAGTTACTGCTGACTCCACTGTGGAGATTCTGCTAAAAAAACAATGTAAAAACTGTATAACAGTTGTCTTTCTGCCTTAGTTTCCACAATCCATGCTGAAGGGAGTTTGGAGAAAGAAAGCAGCATTGCAAAGAAACTGCAGCAACTAGTACGGAAGTGGTTTGCAATGAAGCAGTTTAACAGTCACAAAGCTTTTTCTATTTTTCTCTCCATCCTCCAAACCTATCAAGTTTTTAACACAATTCCAGGAAGATCGTCTTCTTGACACAAACCCTATTAGCTGGTTATCAGCTCTTTGTTTCTTGCATCATATTTGCCCTCCTTGGAGACATCTGTATCTTAGGATACGCTGCAATGTAAATGAAATTGATATGAGGATCAAGAAAGACACAGGCTCATAACTTCTCAGTACACTATTCTAGACATATTTCTAGCACTCACTGCTGGGGATTCACAGCATGTGTATGCACTAAACTAACCACAGTGTGAGCTCAGTGAATTAATGGAGGCATAACATGCTGTATCACCCTAACCTCAGGAGGATGTTAACAAGGCCTTTGGCCTGAGGTGTGTGGCACACGTCATGTATTAAATTGTTTTTCTTCTCTCTTAGGACTTGACTTTTTCTCAGAATGCTAGGCAGATGGAAGTAACTCTGTTGGATGAGGAGATGTAGGCAACTTAATTAGAAGTTGCACTCTTGTGCTTAAAAATATGGACATGTTAGAGGCTCCTACTTCACTTCCCAGCTACAAATAGCAAGGTGTGAAAGCCCCTAGGAAATTTTCATGTCCTATTCTTTTTTTAATAAAAAAAAAGGGTAATTAGGAAGAAGAAAATGAAATCCCACAAATACATTAATTGCTGCTCCTATGAGATCAGCATGATGGCTGTAGGGAGAGAGTTGTCAGCATAAATTTATGATCATAGCCAAGTTGCCAGCAGTGACCAATTCATACAATGCCAGCAAAATTCAAAACATAATTTCATCCTGTACAAACTGACTAATGCATGGTCTCAAAGTTATAGTGTCTAAAATCTCATTCATTTGTACTTCACTAATGAAAATTCTCTAATGAAGCCATAACTCTCCTGATTCAGTTTTGAGCAGAAGGCTGGACTAGATGACTTCTCAAGGTCCCTTCCGCTTCAGTGATTCCAGGATTACTGAAATGTGTTTTGAACATGATTTACTTAAATTCACAACCACAACTAAAAAGGCAATTGCTTACTACACCCAAATATAATGCATTTTTAGCTTATGAGAATGAGAATTTGACAGGGAAATGGGGTGGAGGAGGAGGAAGTAAATTACCCAAGCCAAAATGAAAGGTGAGTATTACTGAAACGTTATTGAAGAACTCTACAAACAAGAAGAAAGTCAGAAAGAAAACTTAACTGGAAAATGTAAGCTCAGTATCTTTAGTTATCAAGTTATTCAATCTACATTAGGCCATATGACACGGCCACTCTCCTTCTCTATCCACACCCTCTTCCTCTTCTCCTTCACCTCATTTTTTTTTAAATAAGAGTTTGCAAAGGGACTGGAACTATCTAGAAGAGAGCATTTGGATAGGAACAAAGAATTCATTACCAAAGGAGTTTCTCTCTACACTCAAACTCTGAAAGAAATCATGATTAAACCAAAGGGGATAGCCAGAAAGGTTGTGATAAACTGATTAACAAGGTAAACTGATTCTTACAGAATCATAGAATCATAGAATTGCTCAGGTTGGAAAGGACCTTCAAGATCATCAAGTCCAACCGCAACCTAACCATACTACCCTAACAGCCCACCACTAAATCATGTCCCCAAGCACCACATCCAAACAGTTTTTAAACACATTCAGGGAAGATGACTCAACCACCTCCCTGGAGAGCCTGTTCCAGTGCTTAACAACCCTTTCTGTAAAGAAGATTTTCCTGATATCCAACCTAAACCTCCCCTGGCGCAACTTGAGGCCGTTTCCCCTTGTCCTGTCATCTGTCACCACTGAGAAGAGACCAGCCCTGCTCTCCCTGCAATCACCTTTCAGATTATAGATTTATAGATTAGGGACACCTAAACCCTTTCTCCTATTAACTTCTTTAAACATCTATAACAGTTATGATGGACTTATTACTGATAAAAAATAACTGTGATGAAGTGAGAAGTGGTAACTAGTTTCTGAAGCCAACTTCTCAAACCCAGGAGATTACTGCAAGGACATGGACAGAGGGGAGGCAGAAAGAGGCTGTTACAAATCTCTTCTAACTAAATGAGATGGATATGAAGAGACTGAATGAATGAACATCAACCATTCTTAACTAAGAATTGGCTTTCGACCTTTGTCAAGGTACCGGGCTAGATGAACTTTAGATCCTGAGACTGTAATTGAATTCTAGGAAAGTGTACTGCCATGAGAAAGAAGAAGAGGCTGATCGTCAGCATAAGCTACTGGAAAGGCAAATTTGGCAATTATTTTCAAACAAATATTTGTTATCTTGCTGTTTTAGATTGATGGAGAAGCCTGAATGGCACTTACTAATGGCATTTTTGGGTACTGGAACATTACAGGCAAATTACCATCCTAACGCAAACTACATAGTCACAATATATATTTGTGTCACAATATATATTTGTGTGTATTTGTCTACCTGAGCCTCCCTAAAGTTTCCAGCATTGTTCTCATCCAAATCTGTGGAGAATGTGCAATGCTCTCTCCAGTTTCTCTGAAGCGGTCAATGTAAAGAAGTGAAAGCCAAACAAGTTTAATTCAAATAACATCTAAATTAACATTTTACTGCAGAAGTCATGGATGCTCTGGGAGAAAAGGCCAGATTCTCATCAGTCAATTTGGTAAGAGTACAGGAAAAAGAGAGGAAAATAAATTCATTCTGATGTTTCAAGTCTCTACTTTAGAAATAAATGAATATTGTTAGGTTTAGGGAACTAGCTATGGTTTGGTTGTTTTGAGGTTTACTTTTTGTACTATTACTACTGTGTTTTGGTGGGGTTTTTTTGTTTTGTTTTGTTTTTAATCAAGTATACAAAATAGCTGCACGCTTCTACCAGAATGCCCTTCAGGACTGTGTAGTGATAGACAACAGTACCCTAAACATGTAAAAGCAGAAGTTTGCATGGCACAAATCTCTGAGAGAACAGTTACCTAGCTGATATACGTATCTTGTTGAATTGCAAGTGAGAAAGGTTGTAATGGCTGACTAAAGATAGGCTAACACAGTTCAGTGCTCTGGAGATTTGGGTTCTGGTCATTACAGTACACAGAGGAAACTGTTGCTATGGAACTAACTTCTTTATTTCAGCATTGATGAAAGACAGTTGGAGAGAAGAAACATCGGAATAACTTAAGCAATGGAAAGAGTCATAATTTTTTGAAAAGTATGCAGGTATTTAAAGGTGCGGATAATTACTTTTGAAAATTCCCAGTGGGTGTCCCACTGAATCTTCAGCTGTCCAGGTATGTTCAGTATGTCTTCAGATATCTAACCTTGCAGGTGAAGGAAAAGAATCTCATCCTTTCTTACTTTTGCTCTGTAACATGAACAACTGGGAGAATCCTTCACTTCCACATCCATGCAACAATATTCTCATGATTTTCCTCTCAAACACTGACATCCTTTAATGCTCCAACATACATAATCTGTGCAGAAAAAAAGCCTGGTTTATGAAAAAAGGGATTTCTAGATAGCATGTGTAGATAACTTGAGCTGCCTGTCTCAACTCTCTCAAAAAACCAACAGAAGAGCAGTACTCTGCCTTTAGCTATTCACTTATTTTAATTTAAATCTTTAGATACATGGTTTACATTCAATGTGACTTTGTGAGAATGATGAATGACAGACAAATGAAAGAACAGAAAATATGTATTAATTTTCCTTTGGAAGGCCTAGGATTAAAACAGATTTATTTTCATCTTCACTGTTTAACTTGCTCTACCTTTGAAGAAAGGAAAAGAACATTTCCTGCTCTACTTTAAATTCAGAATAAAAAGACACACTTGTTTATTAGAGGCTTTGAACTGTTAAAAAAAAAAGTATAGTTTTATACACTATATTAAGTCTTATTGTCACAGTGCTAGAATGCTGCTTTGTTCCTCAAAGTCCTCTGCAATGAGTTCACTGGGAGAGAAGCCCCATAAATATGCATGGGGCAGCAGTGTGTCTCACTTTTCTAAATTAAATGTTTGTGCCATTCAGACCTTAAAACACTTTTGTTTATACAGAGCTGGAAAGCATGATATGTAGCCCAATTATATATGCTATACAGTGAAAACTCAGAGAAGCAGATTTCCTCCCACTATTTTCAAAAGCTATCAGAAGAACGAAATCTGTTTTCAATTAGACCCATTAGACTCAGAGATAACTTTGTTAAGAGTTTAAAGTGAGTTTTCCAACAGAATGAAATCCTGCCTTCTCCAGAGCCTGTGTTCTTAGTCCCAGGAGGACACCAGAAGTAGTAACATGTTCCTGTTCTCATTCTCTTGGGTACCTCCATCAATTTACTTGTGTCTGACACCTTATGATATGAGTGTAGAATAAGCACCATGAAGAACCATTATTTGTAAAAGGAAAAAAGGGGAAGGCAAGGGCACTGACATATTCAGCTGTAATGAGAAACAGTAAAGGCAATGACCATATTTGAATTGATAGTGTCAAGAAAACCCAGAAAAAAATGGAGAATCTTAGAAGCAGCATGCTATGATACATAAAAGTGACAGAAGTTTCATGCTGTAGTTATAGAGAAACTACTTGGTAATTCGATTGGATTCTGGAGCTCTTCTTTGAAAGTTCAGTATTATTGCAGTGTGTCACTAGTTAAAATAAACCAAATCCATATAAACATATGATAACAAAGTAGGTAGTTTCACACTGGTCTGTATATGAAAATTCACACCACTGATGAATTTTAGAGCCTATAAAGGGCTCCAATTCCCCATAAGGAGTTAAACAAATGCTAAAGAGGAGAGGATGCTCTGTACAAAGTCTACATATTTACCAGGTATATCTTCAGTATAAATCATCATCCATAGTTCTGCATCAAATCACAGCAACTGAGGAAGGTCTCTATTTGCAACTTTCCATAGTCTGTGAGCAAAATAAGTGGCTTCATTGTGTTCTTTGCCTGCTATGGTACAAAAAAGATGACTTCCTGCTACTAATGGCTATAATAATGTAGCATGCAATGATGAATGTTGTCATGTATATTCCCACATTTGCATCTCACGTGCTCAGGCCTAATGCACCTAACAAAGAGTGGAAATATAATTTAGTGCCTGGAACAGACAACTATTGAGTTGTACATTCCTTTAGGCATCAACCCAACATTTAGTGACAATTAGTCCATCTAGATCCAAGGAAAGGCAAAACTTGAGGAAATGTGTGCAGAGCTGCCACCCTCCCCACACTCCAACACGCACGGTTTTTGCACTGCCACCAGGATTATATAACCTTTCAGGGGATCTGATCGTAAAAGTCTGCTCACTGTGCTGTCCTCTTTCATTCCGAGCCCATCGTAATGAATCAACAGAAGACTTATACTGATAGGATTTAGCCTTCTGATGCATTCAAAAGGTAAAAACTGTCTGTTTCAATTCTGCTCTGAGCTCAGGAAGAGAGGTAAGAAGAAAAGTCAGCTAGAGGTATATACAACTAACTCCTCAGTACATTTACTCTCATAACTAAGCATAAGGAGTTCTGCTTGTACCCTTAATATTTGAACCCAAAGAAGACTTGTTAATTTTTTGAAAAGGCTGAATTATCCTCTAGAGAAATAGGATTTTTTTCTTACCAACATAGAATTAAACACGCTGAATAATGTTAGATCTCAGTGAAGAAAAAAAGAGGATCTCAAGCCAAGACAAGACCAAGAACTGCTGAGGAGGAAAGATTAAAATTCTACTGTACAATATAAACCATTCTATATTCTTGCTAGCATCTGTGATGTAACTTTTTCCTGTTTAAATCTTTTAGTGATTATCTCACCTTTTTTACACTCTTTCAAAATCTGCCCATTTTCAGAGAGGTTAAGAGTTTTAGAATTTCTTTGCCATTAACTTCACTTTCAATGTATTCAGTTATGGAAGCAGGAAGAAGGAAAGAACAAGACAAACAGCAGATAGTGGAAGATATTTTCATAATGTTAGGAGACTGAAGTATTTCATTTTTGTTTCAACAAAATAACCAAGTAAAAATGCACTTTAAATGTCATAATAAAACAGACATATTTTCCTTGATTATCTCTGTAGTGGGACAGCGCTCAGATTAGAGCTCCTGTACTTAACATTACACATCAAGATTACAGGTAATGAAATCATCCAGCCTCATTTTAAAATGCTGGATTTTCTAATTTTGAATAAATGGGAAGTTGTTTTAGCTATTTTTCATCTGTAGGTCTCAAAGTACAACACATTCATTAATTACAGATTAACATAATCTAACCTGAGAACCCGCGCTGAACAAAACCAGAATAGCTTGGATGAGCTTCAACTGCAAATGAAGAACCTACTGTTTTATTTCAAAGCCATTATCATAGCTTACAGACAGTCTTTTTATGATGTTACTAATTTTAACAGCTGTTCTAAGGAAAGGCTTTAAACTGTTAATCAGTTGAAATACATGATTTAGACAGCAGCATTCAAAGGACATGACTCAGAATGCTTTCTGAAAAACACTACGTAAATGCATAAGTGCTTGAATACAAAACCAACCAAACAAACAAAAAAAACAAATAACAAAATAACCAAAGAGAAAAATATGAAAAAAAAAACCAACAAAACAACAAACCACCACCACCACAAACCAACTCAAGGATAACTAAACGTAGAAGACAGGAGTTACAAACATTATTTTGTGTTTAGCTTGGCTCAACTGTTGGGACAGTTTCAATCCCGACAGAAGTCCTAATCTGCTGGATCCCTCTGCATTACCAAGGTTTTTAACTTCACCAAAGCTCCCTACAGGCACCTGGGCCCATCTGGAATGTGCAACAGAAAGCACACACAAAAATGCAAAGTAGAATGTTAAAATTTCTGGTTCAGTGACAAAATGAGCCATTCAACAATTCCTTTATCACACTGTATTAAGGAGAGAGTTTTCTGGTGTAGTTGGCTGTGTAAGGTAATGTGTGCAGTGCAATATGATTTTAAAGAATAAATTAAAAATGTACACCTCTTTGGAAATCAAAGAAATACAAGTCTTGTTGACACATGATATGGCTATAGATACATTTGTTGCGATGACTTTCCTACCATTAGAAGACAAGTAAGATGCAAGGTTACGCATTTCACTATGCATACAGTTGCAAGATTACCTGGGACTGTATTAATAATCAGTTACAGATAAAAAAAAAAAAAAAAAGCAGCAAAACAACCCACAGCTCTAATAAGCGTAGGCATGCTGGTGAAAGAACACATTTAGATTATACTTTATAATGTGTACTTGCTCTGTTTAAAAATTTTCTGAAGGTCTGCTGAAATCTAACAACTAACAGCATGTTAAGCCCAGGCCGCTGAAATGCAGGGGGAAGCTGTGTTTGCTTACGCAGCTCCTGAGAGCAGCCTTTTCTAAATCCTACCACTGAGAAATAGGGCTTATCTGATCATACCCTAAGAGTCCTTAACTGGTGGATGTTTCCTGGAAAAACCTAGTGTGGGATCCACAGCACAATCTGAAGCAGAGCCCAAAGAAGAATTTCACTGAGAAAAGTCAAATGAAAAAATGATTCCAGCTTTCTAACTGTCTCATAGCCAATTATAAATTGCAAGTTTATATTCCTCCAAGCCCTAAAAGAATGCAAATTAACTCCTCATTTGTACTTAGTACCACATCCCCAGGTACCTCAGCTTTCTAAGCGAAAAAGGAAGGAAAGCAAAAACCTCACAAACCTTGTATATATCCAGAAGGGTACAAAGTGTAGGAAGGCAAAGGTCTTTTCATGATGTTCAAAACTGATGTTGAACTCCTCCCAAGTTATTAGTGTACTAAATATATATGTGTATATATAGTTACACAATGTGGTTTATTCTTCCAGGTTTTACAGGGACTTACTGGGATGCAAGTCAAATATTTTTAAGCACACTGCTTTAGAGAGTTCAGTGCAGCAAGAAATGAGAAGTTAGGACACCATGTTCGAGTTCAGAGTAGCTTTCTTCACTTGGTCCCGTCAGATCTACAATGTCATTTAGCAAGAACTCTAAGTGCCACCTTTGCATTGAGAAATTCTTTGCTTATATTAAGAGGAAGACATGACACAAGGTTCGAGATGATGGCTAAGGGACAGCTTAACACACTCATTTATTACGAAGTCAGTACTGCAGGCAAAAAAAGGTAGGGATATATTAAAACGTGGTTTGTCCAAATTACGCACTCTTCTACTAGGAAAGAGTCAAATTCTTCTTTCAGTAAATCAGGCGAGAAACCAACACTATTGTAGCACTAAACTCACCAGCACAGTCCAGTAGAATCATAGAATTGCTCAGGTTGGAAAAGACCTTCAAGATCATCAAGTCCAACCGCAACCTAACCATACTACCCTCACTCTAACAACCCACCACTAAACCATGTCCCTCAGCACCACATCCAAATGGTTTTTAAACACATTCAGGGATGGTGACTCAACCACCTCCCTGGAGAGCCTGTTCCAGTGCTTAACAACCCTTTCTGTAAAGAAGTTTTTCCTGATATCCAACCTAAACCTGCCCTGGTGCAACTTGAGGCCATTTCCCCTTGTCCTGTCACCTGTCACCAGTGAGGAGAGACCAAGTGAGTAAATCTCAAGAGTGATGACAAAATGTGTTTATAAACCCAGAATGTTGTACATATAGCACCTCAAATACCTATCCATTCTGCTCCTAGAGTAGGAATGTTCTGGGACAGTTACTGGTTTCTCTTGACAAATGAGGTCCATTTCAACATGTAGCCAGCCCATTTCAGGCAACTCCGCACATTTTATTCATCAGCATAACTGGACCTACCAGACCTCACAGAGTAGCTTTGCCTGCACCAGACTTCTTGGTTCCCCTCCAGACATCTGAGCTTGATCATTGGTACAAAGCCTAACTCCTTCAATGATCCGTTTTGATGTCACAAATGTCCATGAAAAGCACCTAGTCTGGGCTGCTGCTTGAATTACCTCACTTTTTCAAACTAGAAAGCTCATACACATTATTCTGTTTCATGACAAAGATCATTGGAAAACTCAGAAACATCAAACTGACTTCCTGCTTACATCCATCTCAATTTCATCACGGAGTTTACAAAATACTGTGCACCATGTTTCATCTTTTGGCAAAAGTTTTTGTAGGCATGGGAAAAAGTATGCCTACAGTTGTATTCAACTCCCGGATGCAACAATATTTTAAGCTATGCTTTGGTGAAGTCTGTTACTAAAAAAGAGGCGTGTAACACTGCAGTTCAGAGCTGGCTTCTTAACTGCATCAATTTATCAATGAAATGCTTCCACCTGTTAAAGTAACTGATTTTTTTTCTGAAGGACAAGGACACAGAAGATGTAGAACACAACATGCATGCACATGCATGCACACAAAAAAGAAAAATTCTTCTTTTACAGACTCATTGGTCTCAAAGCGTAACATCATTTTTATGGACAATAAAACTGAGAAACTGTTGGTATGAGACAAACCCTCCTCTTCAAGGTCTCTTTATAGCAACGGCATTATGCTTCAAAGTACTTCCATGAATCAGAGGCATTAAAGATCACGAATGACTATTTTCCTCACAGTATTAAGAAACCCTTGAATGTCTACCAGGTAACATGCCCAGGCAGGAGGTCTATAATGTCCCTAATGAATGCATTTATACCTTCACCCAGTATTTAAAATTATGGGGGAACTGCTGAAATCTGTCTTCTGAAGTTCTTATCAGCTCAATGAAGGTTTTAGCGCATGCTCTATGTAGCTAACCTTTGCTGTGTACTCTGTTGCTCTATAAATGGTAGTATCTGTGTCTTTATACTTGAATTTATCTATTCACAGTTACTGAGACTCAGGTTTCTATTCACTTCAACAATGCACAGTTATATCAGTCACTGAACTGTTTAGCTGAACATGCGGATATTTATCTGCAGATATTTATCATCAGCAACTACAGCTAGCCCAAACTACCTATGCTGGCTGCAGCAACAGAAACTTAGCTTGCTACAAGACTATGTTATTTACAACTGGATGTTAGGCAAAAATATCAGCCTCATCTGACTCTTCAGTTAGATGTCCTGACTCCACACAGCCGTACTACAAGCTCATGCACTAGGTGAAGTACATCCATGGAATGTAGAGAGTGGAATGAAGGAAACCATAGAAGAAATAACAGCTTCATAGAAGGTGTTTTATAATGTAAGGTAGGCTTTCCATTTACTTACGCAGGCAATGGATCAGGATCAATGTAGGTAAAGCAAACAAAGCATTTAAAAAAGCCCCAAACAAGCACAAAGTTACTATCTAATATATTGTGTCACATGTGGACCAGATCTTGCTCAAGCCTGAAACAAATGGCAAAGTTTAGGATAGCAAAATGTCTTCCCCTCTACCAAAACACCATGAGGACTACTTGTTCTGCTATTCATGTTGGTTTAGATGTAGCTTGGCAGCTGGAGTCCAAGGCAAGATTTTCTAAGAGGATTTGTAAGCAGAAAAATAAGACCAAGAGATATACAAGAGCTTTATTCAACTGAGTGTAGTAAAGAGTCATAAGAGATCCCTCATCCTACCCTAACCACCATTTTTTAACCAAATAAATTTAATTATTTGTCTAATAATGCAATTACTTTTTGATCAATCCAGAAACACATTCACCTACAGTATCCCATAACAGTTAAGCCAGCTGTCCACCAACCTTCATAAGCAGCCCTCCTACTATCATCAGTTGAGTTTGTGTTTACCACCTTCATATGCTGTCTGAAAGAAAACTTCCCTTACAACCTTTTTCCAAACTGAAGTTTCTTTGAGCAGCAGAATCTGATGTTTTCAGGACATGGCTAGACACTGATGCTCTTCAGATTACCCTACTCAGACTACCACAGATAATACTGTTTTCCAGTCTTTCTTAAAGGGGTTTCATTTAGTAACAGAAAATACTTACATGAAAGAGGGCCTTTCCCAGTCTTTGCTAGGATGAGCTTCAGGTGCCAGCAGGAGTCCCAGCTCCTCCTGGAAAAAGGAACTTCTCTCCTACTTCTCTTCAACCTCATGCATGTTCTTCAACTCCTTTCAATTTTTTGCCCTGCCATTATTTTCCTTTAATAAAGGAAGGAAAATAAAACCCAAACAAACCTTCAAATCTTTACTTGACCTCTCTTTCCCTCATAAGTAATTCTGTTCCTGTCTTAATAGATTATCCATTAAAGATGTAGCCCAGCCTCATACCCAGAAAGCAGACAATAAATTCTTGGTAGCACTTAGCACAGCACTGCTTAGTGGGCCAGCTCATCTGGAAATGCATCACCACTGAAAGCAGTTAAATAAACAAGTACTCTTTAAAGAAATATCAAGAGCACTTCCAGCAGCAACATTACAATAACTATTTTATGATGATTCACTTTGAAGGTCACATTCAGATCAGGCTGGTAATCTAAAATTGATGAATGGTAAGAAAAATGGATTTAAAAGTGGAGAATATTTAGCACAGATTCTCAAGAACAAACAAGGATTACTTGTCTCCCGTTGATTCTCTAATCACCTTTTAAACTCATGTTCAGAAAAAAAATCCACAGTAAAGCTGGGCTGTTTTGATACAAAAGTGTCTACAACTAAAGGAAACCAAAGAATCTTATTAATATTGTATAGAGCTTCTAAGGCACAGAAATGTCAAATGTGCATTAAGTTAATGCTTACAAAAATGATGGCTAACAAAGCGATCTCAATCAGGCATGGATTCCAAAAAAAGAAAGCCTTGCCTGTCCTGTCCCTCAGGGATCAGTACTAAGACCAATGCTCCTCAATATCTTCATCGATGATGTAGACTGTGGGATCAAGTGCACCCTCAGCAAGTTTCCAATTGACACCAAGCTGTGGAGTATGGTCAACAAACCTGAAGGACAAGATTCCATCCAAAGAGACCTAGAAAGGCTCAAGCAGTGGGCCCAGGTGAACTTCATGAGGTTCAACAAATCCAAGTGCAACATCCTGCACTTGGATCATGGCAACCACCACTATCAGTACAAGCTAGGGGATGAAAGGATAGAGCACGGCCCTGCCAAAAAAGACTTGGAGGTACTGACGGATGGCAAGCTGGATACGAGCCAGCAATGTGCCCTCACAGCCCAGGAAGCCAATCGTATCCTAGGCTGCATCAAAAGAATCGTGGCCAGCAGGTCAAGGGAGGTGATCCTGACCCTCTTCTCTGCACTGGTGAGGCCTCACCTGGAGTACTGCATCCAGATGTGGAGTCCTCAGTGCAGGAAAGACACGGACCTGTTGGTGTGTGTCCAGAGGAGGGCCACAAAAATGATCCAAAGGATGGAACACTTCTACAAGGACAGGCTGAGAGAGCTGGGACTGTTCAGCCTGGAGAAGAGAAGCCACCGGGGAGACCTGATAGTGGCCTTTCAGCATCTAAAGTGGGGGCTATAAGACAGAAGGGGAGAGAATCTTTAGCAGGGTCATGACAGGACAAGGGGGAATGGTTTCAAACTGACAGAGTGGAGATTTAGATTGGACATAAGGAATGTTTTTTTACAAGACTGGTGAGGTGCTGGAACAGGTTGGACAGAGATGCAGTAGGTGTTTCTCCTTGGGAAAGGATGGGGCTCTGAGCAATTCGATCTAGCCCCAGATGTCCTTTTTCATTGCAGGGGAATTGGACTAGATGACCTTCCAACTCCAACTATTCTGTGATTCAATGATTCTAGAACCTAAGCATAGTGTACCAGGAAAAAATGTTCCCTGTCTTCAGCAAGCAACCTCAAAAAAAGCCATACTGTGCACCTATTGAAATATCCAGTTCAAATTAAAGAATAAAACCTGGGACAGCCTAGTAGTTCTACTTTTATTTGTTAAAAGAGTATAAGTGTTCATACCTATCTAAATAAACATGTGTGTATATATATATATGTAAAAATAACATTTCATTAACTATTCCAGTGTATAGGTAGGACCCTTAGAAAGATTGCTTATACATGTTTAACATGGTAAGAAACACAGTTAAAGCTGGACACTAGGATTTGAGAGGCTAGTGTTACAAGTATGTGTATTATGAGAAATGGTTCAGGATGGGTAGCATGGTTAGAAATCACTTGGGGAGAGCAGTGTCTTGTGCCTATGATCTCAGCATGACGAGGCTGGCTGGCTGACTATCCCCCCATCTTGTATCTGTGACTAGTCCTTAGCTTTTCCATCTTCTTGACGCTACCTGTGAACATGCCTTTTGTAAGATGATGAAATACATGGTGCTCAGGGTATATCTTCCAAATAACCTAAGTGTTAAATGAGAAAGATGAAACTCTTACAGATTTATTGATAAGAGTATTAAATACTGAGATAAAGAAAATAGACATTCAATCCTAATGTTTGTAAAAAATGTATATAGAATTTTGACATGCACTAGTGCAATGTATCACTTAATCTGAATTATGGAATAGCCCATGGTGCTGCAGTGACTCAGCTGAAGTATTGCAGTAAGGGTCATTCATATCTTCCTACATCATCACCCAGCTTAATTTGTTAATTTGTTAATAGGATACTCCCTCCTCCAACCTTCCCATTTTAGCTGGGGAAAAGTAACTATTTGCACAGGTAGATCAAATTTCAAACTCAGATTAAGCTTCAGTCCAAATGTATTGAAGATAAAGTAGGCAATAAATTAGGCTGCAGAAAGCAAATATTAAAATAGCAATGCTTAGCAACAGAGAGGAGATAGCAATGCAAGATCTTATCGGAAAGCAGGTATTTGGCTGAAGGGTGATTAATGTCTACTAGTCTATGTGCCACTTGGCAATTTCCTCTACTACAGGTGCAGGTTTTGAGTTAGAATGACAGCTCTTGGCTAATGAGGTTTCCTGGTTAGGAATCAGATTAACCTTTCAGACACGAGTTTCTTAGTGTTGTTACCATCTGTCTCAATCGTATTTGCATCAAAAAAGATCATGAAGGTTATTCTCATTATTACAATCAAGGAAGGAATTTGCAGCAAATAGGGTATTCAATGCTGTGAAGTCTCTGTAGTCCTGATTATATCCGGTTTTGAAAGCTTAGTTCTAAACACTCAAGTTCTATTTCTCAGAGGCACACAGCATTTCAGAAAAATAAAAACCCAAATCCTCAAAAACAACCCAGAGTGACCCAGGCAGTAATAGTCACAAGTGGAATGACCATTAGCTGACATCATCTCAAAGTCTGTAGAATACTGAGAAAAAAAAGAAAAAGGAAAATCTGGCCTTTGTTTCAAGATACCAAGTAATTAAAGTATTATCCTTTTTTTTTTCCCCACCCTCAAATGTTTTGTTTTTCCCAATTTCCAAAATCATTTTGTGGTCACTATTCTTCCCTCGGTTCCATTTTTCCAGAGGATATGTAATTTCCTTATTAGTAGGTTATTTTTTCATGCTGCTCCACTACCAAAATTCATTTACAAGCTCAAAGTTTGGTCTTGTAAGCCTTAAAATGAAAATTTCAAGGTACAGCAAGAAGCAACAACCTGTCTTAATTAATTACTACTATCCTCACTACTTTTCTGTGTGCTTCGAGGGAGGGAATGGACCCGAGTGTCCAACCATGGCATGGCTTGGAGAAGCAGTCCTCCTGAAGGTCCAGTTGTCTGCACAGACCATTATTCCCACTTGGCACATCAAAACAGGCTGATAGTGGGCTTCTCCAGCACAGAACAGTATCTACATGGCACAGGGTAACATAAAGCAGTTTGCAAATATCTTAAGATAAGCAATCATAATATAAACTTTTATTTTAAGTTGTATGATCACAAGATTCTGCTCACAATACATTCTGTGACATCTTTGGACAGCAGCCGAGGCTGACAAAACATATTCTCCATGCATGCATGGCACAGTATTTTATATTTTCCAACTAGCATCTGGGCATTCGAACATTGTAACATTGACACAGATGATTTCTCAGCAGGATGCCTTCAGAATGCCTTAATATTTTGAAAGATAACCACCACAATGATGTGTCATAAAAAAAAAAAAAACCACTATTGTGTCCTGATGGGGCATACCTTGCTCGTTTCATTCCCCCACACCACTGTCTGTGATACCAACCTTATGTTAAGCATATTTTCAGTCCCCCTGCTCTATTTCCCAGCTTTCACACACCCCTGTTATGCTATAGAGAGCTCTCTTCTTACATTTGTTGGTTTAATTTATATATTTTACCATGACAGAACAATAAGTATTTAATGTGCATGTTTCTTATTTTGTAATAGACTCAAGAGCCTTAATTGAAAATATGCTAATTTTGAAATTAAATGTTAATTTTAGAGTTGCAAATGCGTATAGACCAGCCACTATATTACACCAAATTACATGAGTTTTCAGGATAAATTCTGATGTAAAGTAGGCAGACATCATCTCTATAAGCTTAATCTAGAACACAGGCTTTTCAAAGCCACCCAGTGGTCAGCTTCCTTTCATCTGGCACAGATGGCAAAGCAGTGAATGTTATTACAGAATTACAAAGTAACAGAGGTTGGATGGGGCCTCTGGAGGTTTCTATCCAAACCTCACTCAAATTAGGGACTGCTAGAGCAGGTTGCACAGGGCCTTGTCCACTTGGGTTAATTTGTCCATGAATGGACTCTCCACAGCCACCACCAAGCTGATTAGCTTTGTAGGGAAAAGCTATATTTTAGTGAAAGTTACTCATTTCCATTAAGCTAGGATCTTTGATGAGGAGAAGTTGTTCAGGGTCTACAGTAGGAGAGTTTTCTAGTTCTACATTAGCTATATTAATAGCTAGCGAGGCAGATGAAATTATGCATTTGAAGAAATGTTTTTCTCACCCACTATGCACTATCACACTTCATATCAGTCTCCTCTTTATATTCTAAATTTAGTATCTGTTCTTCAAAGGAAATCATGTTTGTAAGCTCCCAACATGCAACAAGAAATAAAATTCCCTTTTGCCAGGCCACAAACAGACACCTGAATATTAATGAAGGCATGAGCCTGAAACAACAAAATACTTTTTGGGTCCATCGGAGACTTTGTTTCCAAGTTGTTCTAAAGTCAAAAACTAGCAGAAGATCGTAAGGGCTGTGATATGGCCCTGATGGACCCCAAGCGTAGGGCTGCCTGGGATGAAGAAGGCAGGAGGGCTAGTCTGGGCGATTAGCAAGTGAGTGGGGACAGACCTGCTGAGCTCTTGCTTTTCTTTTCTCCTCTGATACAATAACTTATTGACCTTCAGTAGGGAAATAAACTTAAGTGCAGAAAGCCTTGCAATTTCAAAAGGCAACTCACCAACAGTGAAACAACTTTTCTATTTAGAAACGAAAGAGCAACTAACTTATCCTATTCACACCAATACTAAGTATTAAAATTGTCTGCTAGAGAAAGCCTAGGGATTCATCTGTGTCACAGCTCTACTTTGCTCTCTCCTGGGCTGCATGATCCCCTTCAGCTAAATCCCTCTGGATGTCAGTCTCCTCTCAAATGAGGGCAGATGGCTGTTAGCTAGGAAAGGGATAAAACTTAAACTAGGCATCTAAGGCTCTTTCTTCCACACCTCTTGCTTTTTTAAAATTCTGCTGAGTCTGCACATGAACCAAAATGTCTTTTGTTGTTGTTGTTTTTAAACTAAAAACATTCCTTTCCTTTGCTCTGTGTTAAACAGTAAGAAGCCTGAGGGTCCTTAGAAAGCTTGAAGGGAAGTCTCTCATTAAAGCTGTCATAAAACATAAGGATCTAATCCTAAATTAAAATACATAGACATTGCAAATGTGTGCATCTGTTCAGCTAGTTAGCTGCTCAGCTCATCTTGCTGATGACTGGCTCCAAGAGTTTTTTCCCCACAACAGCGCTCCTGGCTGTGTTTTCTCTGAACTTTTAAGTGTTTGTTGTTAGCCTTATTTTCAGTCAATTCGTTCATGAGTTGTGTAAATTCAACCTACCAGTGACACCAGCAGAAATTCGATAGATCAGTTGTCCTGCCTACTCTGTGTCCCTGTGAGCTCCAGTCAGGATCCAACACTACATCATGTTGCAAATAGGAAACTGTTTTACGTCCATTTCGACATAACAGACTAAGTGTGTCCCATAGTACTGTAACAAATTCCTCATTTGCAGCATGCAGCAGTTTCCTTTTCATGATAACAAATTCTAAGGTGAAAGGTTAAAGTAATTAGTCTGCTAGTTCTACCCACACATTTATCACTTAATTTAGTCTAATGAATGTCAGAAGAAAAAGCAGAAATGCCAAGGCATTTTCAATAATTCTTTACTGGTTTGATTAAAAGAATTAGTAATGTCACTTTAAGGTTGTGTGCTGATAACAACAGGGATCAAAGCATGCTCTTCTGTTTACTTTTTCTTGCAAAGAATTTGTTCTCAAATTCTAAGCACTGACATAAGCAACTCATAGGAAGCAGTTCCAGTTCAAAGTGGAAAATAGAGAAACACTGACTTTAAAATGCAAGTATTTCAAATTGTTTTGTAAAGAACTAAAATCTGAAGGAAAGAATGAGTATCGGTAATGTAAATTTCAAGACAATCTTCCCAATAAAAACTTATAGCTCAGCCAAATTCTAGCTTTCAGCAAGTGCAGTGCTAAGTAAATGTGCTGTGGTTCTCAGCAGTTTCTCTATTATGAACATAAGACAAACATGGAATTTCTTGCTACAGTTTTTTAGTGACAGAGCTGTTCTTGTGGCCCCTGCACTCTTGCACTGATTTCATGCAACACAACCCTGTGCAGAAGAAATTTGAATTCCAACTTTCAGTTTAGTTTTCATACAGCCTATACTGGCTTAACTTCCCTTTGGTTTATGATCAAACAAAGCCCTCAGCAAAGCAGCTTTTCACCTACACTTGTAAGTAATGGTAGTCAGTAGAGTTCTGCCACGACACATAACTATCACCAATATTTCTTCATAATTTATATCCTAAATTTTCATCAGCTATTCAAATTAGAAGATTAGCACTGTGTACTCACCTCCCCTCTGTACTCATTATCACCACTGAAGGCTGAGAGAGAATCAGCAGGAT
Source organism: Numida meleagris (assembly GCF_002078875.1). Lineage (NCBI taxonomy): Eukaryota > Metazoa > Chordata > Aves > Galliformes > Numididae > Numida > Numida meleagris. The sequence continues at coordinate 45,802,153 of NC_034410.1, read as the reverse complement.
GTTTAAGTACAATCTGGGGCTGCCTGGTTTTCACATTGGCTTAAACAGGAAACATACAAATTTTGACATGAAAAGAAGAGTTTCAGTCATTACATGGAAAATATTAATTTGGGCTACATGCAGCTTACAGGTGAAGGACAATGGAGCAAAAATATGTTATTTGCTTAAACCAAACCGGCCATTTACTCCATACTTTGCTCTTTCTTCCTGTCATCTGCAGTTTGTGCAGGCACCCACTCAGAATGGCTGATGTGAGGTATGAACATTTCAACAACAGATGAGCTTTTCAATAAAAGATGGTTGATGTGGAAATTCATCTTATTAAACCTGTACTTTAACTAATAGGGAACAGAGCGGGAGGAAGGAAAGAAATGAAGCATTCCTGGAACTAATAGGAGATTACCATTAGGACTGTGAAACTCAAGAGGCAACAAGTTTATTAGACAGACCATTACTACCAAATGGATATGTTTTCCTGATTCCCACTCTAATTTATCATGAGCAAAAAGCAGCTGCACCATTAAGTACAGAGAAAAAAGCCAATGAGATGCAAATATGCAAGAGACTAATTACCAGGCAGGCAAAAGAGCTTCTATTTTGGGTCTGTTGAACAGGGGATTAATTTCTTGTAATGGAAGTGAAATCTGCCAGATCAGGCTCCTGTAAAACCCACTGCCTGCAGATTCCCACTGAACCACTCTGCACTTCTGTGCTGCGCACTCTGCATCAGCAGCTTTTATCCATACGTAGTAGACCCCAGCACGCTCTCCTTTGGGTTTGGTTTTAAAAAGGTCCATTTCTCAACGGCTGTCACTGGATAGTCTCTCAATAAGTTGCTTGAACAGAGTCTGAAGAGAAGGAAAAGAAAGAAAGCGCCTCTGAAGAGTGTATTTACCTTGGATTAAAGGGCAATCAATGCTCATTTAACTCATGCTTGTGATCTGTTCAGCAGTAATCTCTTGCTGTTAAAGTGATGCACATCAAAAGATCTGAGAAGGGAAACAAAGTTTGTTCATTTTCTGCTTTTTCAAAGAGTTGGTCCTTTATCAAGTAAATAACTGCATTTCAGAGAAGTTTCACTGTAACCTTACTGTTGCACCAAAACAGTAATGGAGTAATGCTCCCTAAGACACTAAGTTTATGAATTTATCTTAACTGTAGTTAGTGCTAGGTACATGAACTGTTCTAGCTTTAATAATCTCTAAAGTCAGTCAGTTAGTTAAGGGTATGTGCTATCTCTACTATTTTATTTTCTATGAAGACTATTAATTTGTAGAAATCAGCTTACTAAAAGAAAGAAGCAACATTGCAAACACCTTATTCTATTAGAACTCTGGAGTTCAAGGAAGTGCAAAATACCACTGTTGCAAATCTGAGCTGTTTCACCTGGAACTACTAGAAGTAAGAGTTAGTCTAGTACATGTTAAATTATTGGGGTTTTTCTGTTTTTATTTATTTATTTTATTTTTTTTCCTCCCTACTCCATCTGAGATCATGGCTTACATCTTGAGAAGAGGTCAAGCTTGGGGAGCTGCATTTTACTGCATCCATGTGGCATTTCCCTGCCTACCTGACTGGATGCATGCTTGTAGTATCTCTTCAGTTTGTGTTCATCCTCAATGTAAACATAAGACACAAAAATAATGATTATGGCTTTTATGCACCTCAGAAATTGTTCTGTATTTCAGTGGTAGTGACTTGAGACAGAGGCTTCGACATGGCATTGCAACCATAGCCCAGAACAAGAAGATAAAAGTCACAGTGCTGTGTGTTCACACAGCAATGTGAAACGCTACATTTTTTAGATCCTGTAGGCAAGAATTCCAAAAAACCACAGTGACCAAGTCTCACCCCTCAAATACTAGCCTGTAGTCTTAACTGGATTGTCCTCCTCTGTTTGCATCTGTTACTTTGCAACATATTATTCACAGTACAGAGATGCCTCTTACCCAAGTGTTGCAGAGACTACAGAATATGAAGTCTCATTTCTACTAGGAAAGGTGAATTTCAGTTCTACTACACTGCAGCCTCTGCACATGCAAAAAGGTGGTTCAAGAATGTGCAAAGAAGACAGATCATGCCAAAAGACAATATCAAGTAACATTCAAAGCAGTAGCAGATCAGCTGTGGAGATGAAGTTTTGTGACTTTAATTCAAACACATGCTTGTCTCAAACAAGTTAAGGAAGCTTAAATGACTCCTTTTGGCACTACGACAAATTAACATCTCTACGCAGAGTATACACCTCCAAATTTTAATGAGGCACAATTATAAACAAGTTCTTAGAAGACCAGTCTTCAAAATGAAAACCCCACGTAAGTGATAAGAGGCACCAGTTAAGGTGTACTCGCTGTTTATAAAACTATTTGGATGTCATAATAACTTGGAGTAAGTAATTTTCCCAAATATTTTGAAGTACCTCTGTTTATAGTACAGTCTTATCTAGAGGACTAGGCACAGAGTATTTAAAAGTTATATTTTGCTTAAAACCATTAGAAATAGCATCAGATTCTTGATGAAAAGTAAGTTAAATCCCCCCTACCTTTATGTATTCCCTCCCTTTATGTATTCCATTGTGAAGCAGGACTGTGTAGTTTGAAACTCCAGTAATTTACCATCATCACGTGTACATTTTTGCCTGACATACATCTGGCTTTCTCTGATATTTAATCATGTTCTGTGCTACCCTCTTCTTTCTCATAAATTTTATCAGCAGATCAATTACTATCTTCACACTCTCAATTTCTAAAGATTTTTTTTCCTTTCACTACTTAAATTAAATTTGGTACACCTCTTCATTAACTTGGTATGCATCTTGAATGCACCTATATAACATGTTCTGTCAGTGCATCTTTGCCTACCTGCATTGCAGTCCACATTTGTGGAGGCTACAGCACCATTTATCTGTCAGCGTCAGAGAGGAATTTACTTGACAACCTTGTCTATGAAAGGAGCGATGTGTCAGCCTGTTCACTGGAAAATAAGTTTAGAAAACTGAACCAAAACATGGAAAGCATTGAAGTAAGGTCAGCCCAGATGTTTGCTTGGTTATTTTTGTTCCAAGTTTTGTTTCTGTTCTTTGCCAATGCACCAGTGGGACAAGAAAGCATAAAACAATACTTCTTAGGGCACCTGTACAAAATAACTGCTGGGACCATAGTAGAGTGTTAAACTTTCTGCAGGAATAAAAGTTGATAAGGCCTCAGGTCTGTACAGAATTACACAGACCCATATACCTAGGACGGGGAGGACTCTTCTTCAGAACAGCAAGAAGGCAGAGCCAAGATTGAAGACAAATCTCTCCTTGAAGAACACAGATTGAAAATGCTGGGAATAAACTATTTGTACTGCTACATTTATCTATCATCTGCAACCACTTACGGTGAAGACCTGGTTATTGCAGTGGGTAGTATAACAAAACCATCTCCTCAACACAAAGTGACAGCATGAACAAAACAAGATGCTAGCCTATAAAAAATGGAATTTGTACTAATACCTATTATCAGCATTAATATCAGTCTTCCTTGCTGTTATAAAGACAGCACTTCACCCCTGCATTGACTACTGCATACAATTTGCCAAGCCTATTTCAAAAAAGAGATCAGCACAATATATAAAGATAAAGGGAAGAAAGATGGGAAGATTTCCAGTAAATGGAAAGTAAGATTTATAGGCATATTCAAGCTGGGGGCAGAGGGCAAGGGGAGGTTCTCAGTTTTATTTGGTGTTTTAAATGCCAAGTCAACTAGACATCTTCGCTTTTTGCTGGTGGACTAAAGGGAACACTACATAAAATTAAAAATAAATAACTCATATATAGCTAAACTATTTCAGAAAAGAGACATTCTTGAGAGAAGAAAGCAGTCAAGTTTATAAATACCAAAATTAAAACATTCTGAATTAAAATTTTAAGCTCTATTCCTCCCAGTCCTGGCAGAATACAAATTATCTCCTCACTTGCACCTACTGCCATATCCCCAGGTGCCTCATGTTTCTAAGCAAAAAAAGAAAGGAAATCAAAACTCATACACCTGATACATGCACATTAGTGTATAAAGTGGAAGAAGATACAGGTCTTTCCATAAGGCTGAAAACTGATGCTGAGCTCCTCCTGAGTTATCAGTGTACTATATTGTGTGTATACATAGTTACACAATAACTAATATACAGAAAAATTATTTCATATCACAAGGCATTTTTGAGAGAAAAAGTAGCCAGGTTTATGAATATCAAGATTAAAATGTTCTGAACTACATCAAACTCCCTAGTCTCCTGTCAAGAAAATTACTTCAATATTTCATACAATAGAATTTAAACTTTTAAATAGCTTTCTCTGAAGTATAACTTCCTATTTACTTGATATACCACACGAGATCAGATTTTTCCAGTAGTTTCCCTGCACATGACCTTGATACTGAGCACTCACGTCCTATGAGCACAGATGGCAGCATGGGCCTACGTGAAAAGTGCATCTCAAACTCATAAAATTGGAACTTCTAGGAATACACATCCTGAGAACAAAATAACTGTGAGGAATCCCTACTATTAATCTTTTCCTAATGGGCTGTGACTCAGGTTTTCCTTCAGTTTGGTGACCTTCTTCCCACAGTTAATAATCCCATGTTTTTTTTTTTTAAACCATTCTGTTGACATTTTCACCCAGAAGAAGAAATTAGAGCCCCAGTGACAACAGACATACATTCAAATTAGTACTGCAAACATCACAGATAACAAGAATAACAAAAGTAGTGATAAATTGTACTTAAAAGTCTTGGGGGAAAAAAAATACATTTTTTCCCTCATTAAACAGAAGAAATATGTTATTCTGCAGTGTTTAAAACTATGGATGCACAAAAGAGAGTGAATATCTTATTAGGAGATGCAGATGCCTCACAAATGAGACTGAACAAATGCATTCTTATTAAATGATATATAATTAGGCAGCAATGCCACACTATGGAGGAGGGAACCATTTGCAGATAACTAACAGGTCTTTCCTATGAGAGTTCCTGTAACTGCAACCCAAAGCTATTCATTTGTTTATTTTTTATCACAATCCACCCCCAAAAGTATCCAAGGACTTTCTTGTAAAATAGTAAATGTCAGAGTCTCCAGCCTGCAGGATGCTCTGTTTAGAAATAGTTGGGGGCTGGGGATTGCGTTTATTTGACGTAAAACACTACTTGCTTTGGATATCAGTGCTAGGAAGGACAGATGGGTCATGGAATACAGTCCTCGGCTGTTGCAGCCAACCCACAGAAGCAATATTTACTCTAGATGTGTCAACCGAGTGCCTCCCTCATACCACTGGCCCCAAAGCACCCTTCCATTATATATTGCAGTACTGGTTAAAAGAGGGTTTTTTTTAAAAAAAGGCATTAATAAAATGCCACATTTGGTTTTGGTAGAAAACCAAAGAGATCAAAGTCAGCATCACAAGATCTTGCCATAGCAAGAAATCCATTAGTCAACATTTCCACTGCCTCCCACAAAGCGAATCATGTTACTCCATCTCCTGCCCCCAATTACAATGCAAATAATAATAATAATAATACCATTAAGCCAGTCTAAGACAGATTTGCTTCCCCACACTAAATCTTTGGTCCGTGGTTGGGAGTGGGCTTTGTGATGGTGGTGATGACAACAGCAGTGACAACCACACAGACTTCATGTTATCTTCCATCTTCAGCATAGCAAAATCTGGACTGGTAAACTCCCAGAACTTTATCATTTTGCTGCATTACATTTTACTATACTGAGGACATGGAAAGCGAACACTCCAGAGATTCTTTAGATTTTTACCAAAAAAATATTGCTCTGCAATTACTGCTTATCTGAGTGTTACCCATCTTTAGAGACAAAAATCTTCTGCATTATCTAACATAATCAAGGCTCTTCTCTTGTTGTAAATAATACAATTTCTCAGGCTTTATGTTGTGTTGTTTTTTTTTTTTTTCAGATTTTGTTTTTCTGGATATGAGTTGACGTGACTGACTTACACAAACGTGAAATAAGTCAAGGATAAGCATTGACATACATGCTCAAATCTTCCAGACTTTTACAAAGCCACAGCAAGTTACTATATCTGCATTATAGATAAGGGCATGGATTGCTGGCAATTTAAGCATGAAGGAAACTAAAGCAACGCAAAATACAGGTGCTTAAGAATGTCCTTTGAATACACCAAAAAGGAAAAACTTGAAAAAGAAAAAATTGAATGCAAGGGCTCTTATTCTCCTAAGATCTGTTCTGATGTCTCTATTGATATTTAAGCCTTATTTTGCCTGAACCGAGGAATACAAGTACATTTCCCATCAGCAAAGCTGACTGACCTCATTTCCACAAAGGCACAGAGAATCCTCTGTGTTTTGACAGCAGAAATATTAAGCTAAAATGTATCATCTTTAGAAAAGAAGTAATGTATATGGGCTACTGAAAACCTCCAGGATGAAGACTGTTTGTAATTGGACACCCTGCTATGCAGAAGTTTATGCCATGCCGTACCAGGTAGTCATGCACCCCAGGAACCCATGCTCTCCCAGGCAGCTTGGCTCCAAGTGATTATTGAAGAATGCTGGAGACCAGGAGTCAAACAACTGAAATATCCTTAGAGGGAGGACAGGGCAGTTAAGCAGCCCACCAGATACACAAAAGCACTTTTGGAGTTACAAAGGCACAGCAAAACCTCCCACCTTTTGAGAATGAAGGAATTGTATTTTCAGTTCCAAACATGCATCAGGAAAACCCAAAACAAGGGATTTTAAGTGACTACATGCATGTTCTCTGGAGCATTTCTTTAATACGATCAGTGCATCTTTTGCTGTATTGAAAGAAATCAACAAACATATCTAGTCTCAAAGGGTATGTGAGTAATGACTGCCAGACCCTCTACTGAGGAGCAAAGTCTGAGGAGTTTAATTCCTTCTGTAAGCTTAGGGTGGTCAGAGAAGCAAATGCCTCAGCGGTATTATCAATGTAAAACTTCATTCTGAGGACTAGATAGGATTTTGTTTAATGCCAGAGGAATGTTGACTCCTTAGATGTTACAGAAGAACACGTTATAAAGGACAGAAAGGTTATTTATAGGCTTAGGAAAAGGGTCAAGTATATTTTTTATGAGTTCTCAGATGAATAGAAAAAATTGAGGAAACTGCTAAGGCCGTCACGTATGCCAAAAATACAGTCCAAGTCAAGCAAAAAAATCCATGTCAGTGTCACAGGCAAAATTGCCTCTGGAAGAAAAAAATAAATATATATATATATACATATATATACATATATATATACATCCACAAGACTTTTTCCACAGAACAAAACCGAATCTATTTATTGTGTTTAGCTGCCTTTAGCAATAGATAGCACAGGTCGAAAAGTCACTGGGTCTATTATACATTCTCACTAGGCATCAAATACCTAGCATGTCTCAGCTTGTCCAGTGTCATTTAAACTGTTATCATTCATGTACGTCATAATTCACATGAATTCAGCACAATTACATTTCAGAACAGCACCAGTGAAGCTCAGGGTGTCACCTACTAAAAATCTCATTTAACAGAAAACAGGACAAAATCCTCTGCCTAGGACCTCATGGTTTTATGAAGAAATAGGAAAAACAAAAGGCTTACTGTTTTAGGGCCCAGGGTCAGCTAACTGTTTCCCAAAAATATACTTTAGTGATTAGAAGCAAGCAGCGCCATGGGAAAGAGTACTAATCAAATGAATACTTCTTTTTTAGGGGAAAAGGCAACAACTTCCAAAATTTCTAAAGAGAAGGGAAGGGACCTCGCTGCTGTGCTCTGGGACCCCATCAACTCTTCAGTGCAGAGTACGTTCAGAACAGAGAGGCTTTTACTTAGCAGCCAAGCTGCTGATACCTATGTAGAATAATTATGCAGAAAACTGCTAAGTAGCAGGTTGTTCATCTACTTTTTAAAATTCTGTCATGTGACTGTTCCTTTACCAATAATTATTTAAGTATCATAATCATACATTATTATTACTACTACTGACAGATGATGGAAGAGGAACAGTACCTTTTGGGCATTCTCACCATAGCCATTTGGGAATTATTGTTGCACTGTGCAGACTGTAGATGAGAACAAAACTGAGGAGCTCAATGTAGATATCGAAAGTTACCTTCCCTCTGCCAGAGGGTTTGGCTCAGAATGGATACCGAACACCACAAACAACACATTTTAGGATGTTCAACTGTGAAATTGTTTTTTATTTTTCTGTAGTTTCTTAGATATACAAATGGACTGGATGGAACACGAACCTTTAAAAATACTTGTGACACTGGTGGCTTAAATGCACGCTTAGAAGATCATGGGAACAGCCACTTGCACAACTTGAATTCTCCTGCTGGATCTGATCTTCATAGTCTGAGTTTTCACGAATAAAAAAAGTGCTTACATGAGAGAAGTTAAAAATATACACCAGAAAAAAGAACAGGAGTTGCAGTAAAGAGCATGCAGTTAAAAAATGGCCGCTTTTAACCATCAGCTTTCTTTCTTATCTAAATTTAAAGAGCAACCCACAAGAAGGCCAAGTGAGAAAGAAGATTTGCAAAAAAAAAAAAAAAGAGAAAAAAAAAAAGCAGTCCCCCACCCATCCCCTCTAAATGTGGAAACATCAGCAGTTATCAAAGCAATCACAACAGAACCCTCTCCAGGGGCTGCTTCTGCGACCTGTATAGGAGAGCTTTCCATCAGCACACTTATGGTTAAGTAGCTGGAGCCCAACCAAAGGCAAGGATAAACTTCAGACTGACTTTCCAAATAAATAAAAAAAAGGGGTCAAGGCTGTCATTCCAGCTACTGCCACTGGCTGCACATGGATCACAGCCTCCAGAGACAAGAGATGAAGCAGGCACACTGTTGTGACACAGCCTCATGAATTGGCATGAACAAGCAATATTTCCAAAATAAAGATGCGGGCAGGAGGCCTATTACCAGAACTATGAGGGAACAGTTTCAAAAGTGACTTCAGAAGGTAATTTTGTGTCATTTGGACCCAAAGTCACTTGGAAAATGTTACTTCACAACTGTGTGCTCCTTCAGGGGGGTCTGACAGTACTTCTTCCCTCTGTCAGCACCACTGTCAACCTTCAGAGCCAGAAAAAACAGCCACAGTGCCAGTTTTCTGGAGACTTCTTCCCCACATAAAGGAGCACAAGGCTTACTCAGGTGCAAGCCTCATTTGAGATCCCTGTACAAGCCTGGACTGGTTTGAGCCTGCTATCCTTGCCTCCCAAACCTGGGCAGTTTGATAGCTGACATATCAAACTGCCCATATCACAAAAGCAACACCTTGCAAGGGACAGAGAACAGCGTGTACCCACACCTCAGTCCACCATAGATATAGGCATGGGTGAAGTCAAACATGTGAACTAAGGACTTGGAAAGTCCTCCTAAGTGTCCCTGTGTAAACACCATGCAGCCAGGCATGGTGTGCCCATGGCAGCCAGAGAGAATGAGGCCTGCTGCCCTCCTGCCAGGCCTGCTTGGTGCTCAGCCTGCTGCAGGTAGGGCCATGTCCCCGCTCTGATCTCTCTCACAACCCCTTGGGTTTCCTTATGGAAGTAGGTAGAGAGGAGACAGAAGATAGGGAACAGTCTCCTGTTTGTGGCTGTTGTCCCAGTCTGGCTGTCTCACCAGGGGCTCTTTCCACTCACCTCAAAAAAGTAACACTGCTACAAGGCATGCTTGCAAGTGGTTATACATTTCAAGTACCCACAGCGTTGTATATCCTTCACCACGGCTGTGCTGTTCCACAAAATAAGAGCAGGTACCCCACAATACATGAGCTTTACTTGCATGAAGATCACCATGCCTTGGTCAGTACATCCAGGAAAGGACTCAAGTGCAAAACACAAACTGCCACAGCTTTTCCTAAGGAATTCTGCCCTAACTTGGGGAGAAAACAATCTGGGTCACATTGTCACAGCACAAATAGTCATCTTGGGACTAACTACTGTTACAGACCTCTGGAGTCCCACTTGGTTTAGGATTTCAAGGGGTTTATTGCCCAAGCAATAACAACCAGAGCTTCACTCTGCTCTTTCCAAATTCACAGCAGCCCTACAGCCCTGCTCTTCCCGCATATTAAGAAGGAAAAAAATGCAGGCTTAAGCTCTCATCTAAAAATCAAAATGAGAGGATTAAAGCATTTAAACACATAAGAGCATTAACAACTGTTTTCACTGAGCAGAGAAATTTGCATCGTAGTCCTTAAGCAAAGCTCTTTCTGACAGGTATTTCTGCAAAGAGGATCCCTGTGTTAACTTATCTGACTTTTGAGATCAGGATCATTCACTTGTTAAAGCACCTTACTTACATATATATCAATACAGGGAATTTACCGGATACAAAACAAAGCAAGGCAAGAACATAAACTTCCTCTTCCCTCACGCCAGGGCATTCCCCTGTTTACAACTGAATTGCTGTCATTATCCTAGTTGTTAGTTACTTAGAATTGAAACAACCAAGAACGTGAAAGAACAGAGAGCGGCAACTAAGTAACTGTAGGAGGGATGGAATGAAACAATTGTTTCAGTGTTCAATTTGCATGTGTAATAAACCCATTGAGTAAGCTGAAACTCCACAGATTCAATCTTCATTGCAATCTCATGTCGCAAATAGTTAATATATTATACCATGATACAGTGGCTGCAGAAAAACTGTTACTTCATCCTGAAGAAACGTAACGTATTATTTCCATGTTGCACATAGGAGTCAGGAAAAGCTACTGGCCAAAGCAGAGCAGATGGTATAGGCTACAGCACAAGACCAGAGATGATCTGTAGTTTGAATGCCAGAAGGAAATAATGAGGAAAACTAGGAGATTTCTCTCCCTTTTGCTGGAGGGCTCACTGAAATTGAAGGAATGCACCACTCAGGCACAGCTAATACATCACGAGATTCTACAGCTCGAGCAATGCACCAAGCAGCCATTATGTTTGAGACTAAAGCAATATCAAGAGTGAAGTTTGGAAGCAAATTTCTGAGATGTTTTTAAAATTATGATGCATTTCACGTGGCCTGCCTCTGTTTAACAGGAGTTAGTTGTTGGGTTATTTTTTTGATTAGTATGCATACTACTACTGACACCATCATCAGAAATCTCTCAGAATCAGTGGCAGTGTTCACTGGTATCCAGCTGGTGGAAAAAAACCACTGAGTATCACAAGCTTGTCTCAGACAATTCCAAAGACATTTCAAACCACCCTTACTGCCAGGAAATACATAGGATATCAAACACAAACTGTTAAAACTATGAAGGGCACCTCAGAAGAAGAAAAAAGAAATAGATCTTTAAGCCTTCTTCATTATACATGAAAATCAGAGGAAAAGGTTTTCAGCCAGAGAAAAAAAATTACAGCAGTATCAGGCACCTGGTTTATTACTTAGTGATTTCCAAAATATGTGCCAGCAGTGCTAAGAATCAAAAGACAAGAGCCTTCAAAATGGCCATGCCAGATCTTAAGAACTAATAAGTCAGTCTATAATTACAAGGTAAGTATTAAGTTTTTTCTCATAGTATACACTGTTTCCCAGCATAAAGAGTACAGCTGCTGATGTTATTTTGTGATTTCATACAATCATAGAATGACTTGGATTGGAATGGACCTCAAAGACCAACCAGTTCCAGCTCTCCTCCTGTGGGCAGGGCTGTCACCCACAAGATCAGTCTGTCCAAGACCCCATCCAACCTGGCCCTGAACACTTCCATGGATGGGGCAACCATAGCTTCTCTGGGAAGCTGTACCAATCCTTCACCACCCTCTGAGTAAAACATTTCCTCTTAATATCTAATCTAAAACTCCCCTATTTAAGTTCAAATCCATTAAAATCAATTTAAATGTAAATTAATAGCATTGCACATTTTTTCTTTATATATATATATTTTTATCTACCTCACTCTTAGTGCTTGAGGATGAGTTGGTTTGTTTGTGTAAGGGGAAAACTAAGCAATTTAACTACTATGAGATTAATAAATAAAAGACAAAATAAATCAAACCCTGTTGAGAGCCAGGAACAATGCTCCAGACTAAAGACAACTCCTATTCAGGAAGATTTTTTTTTTCCCCACAGAGGGTGTGGTCAGGCACTGGAACAGGCTGCCGAGGAAAGTAGTGGAGTTCCCCCCTCCGCAGATGTTCAGGAGACACTTGCATGTGACATTAAGGGACTTAGTAGGCCAGGCTGATGGTGGAACCAGGTGATGCAGAAGGTCTTTTCCAACCTAGATGATTCTATGATTCTTTAAAAGAAACTGGTTTTACATAGTTAGTATACAGCTAATCTAAACTATGCTCTCCTGTTCCTCCTTGCGTTCAGGCTGCAAAAAAAAAAAAAAAAAAAAAAGTAAATACATTAATTTCAAATAGCAGCTAAAGGGAAGAGATTAGTCTGTGCTGAACAAGTGTGGCATTTCTATTACTATTTGTTTATGGCAGCACCAATGTCCTGACACATGCTACCTAGACCTTCAGGGTTTAAGTTTACTTTGAGACAAAAAAAATTCACAGAGGTACTTCTTTCTCCATTAAAATACACAGTAGAAAACTTGAAAAACAATGAGTTTAATATCACACAGCTCCAAATCACCTACCACTTTGACAGATACCAAATTTTCATCTCCCTCTACTATGTAGATAGGTAAGTAATAAGTATGCCATTTTTACGCGCAAAAGAAATAGGGTTATCAGAGACTTCCTGTCATACAGAGATGAAATTTCTTCAATGTTTGCACCTTTCTTTCTTCCTCCTGCAATTTGAACAGATCTTGCAAGGAATAGATGTTTGGGTCAAATTATAAATCCAAACTGTAACAACACAGTTATTTTTAGGGATGTTATCCTTGCTCAGAAAGCCAGCAGCTAGCTTGTACAATCACAATGAAGATATGGCTGTAGTAAAAATGATGCAGTTCAAGGACAGATGAATTGAGACAGTCCTTTTCCTTTTTATTTATTCTGTGAAAAATATATCAATGTCTTGCATGTCTCACTTCTTGTTTTATTCAGTTAAGCATCATAATAGGGCAGATGTTTTATTTTTATTGTGCTCCCAAAAGATTCTTAAATTTTCAAATGCATAAAACATATTTATCACAGCTCTTCAGCCCTGCTCAGCACATCTGCACTCGTGCACATTTTGGCTCTGGTGCACATCATTATGTTGAACATAAAAGATGCATTAGAACTCTGTGTAAAAGCTGCTTGCTGCTAGACTTTACACTTCACAAGCATGGACTATCAAAATCTCTTACCAGCCTTACTAGCATTTCAATTTTTTCTACTCCAGATTTTTACTCATATATATATACACACACACACACACCAACATCTTAATTCACTTGAAAATTGCAAGGCTGACAAGCTATGAGAAAATGTTCTTTTAATCAAATGAGCCACTTTTGATACCTTATTAAAAAAAAAAAAAACAAACCAGGAAAAGCAACACACTGGGTGATGGTTAGAGTGCAAATGCTGTTTCCAGAAAACAGCCACTCATTTGGTTAACATACATGAGCCATACCTGTGGCTATGTGGACAGACTTACAATTAATGCACATTGCCTGATTCCCACTACACTTACTCACATTGGGCTGACACATTTAAAAAAAAAAAAGTGATGGCAGTAGTAAATGGCCTGAATTAAAGAACAGAATAACAAAGACAAAAGTGAAAACATAAAATAGGAATGTAGTTACAAAATAAAGGTAAACTCAATTGTTAATTCAACTAGAAGTCCTTCTTTTGTGGTAACTTAAACCAGAACACTATCAATAAGAGCATACTCCTCTCCTCACTTTTAACCCATGATTTTCCCCAGTATTGCTTTCAATTCTCCATTCACAGAGTTCCTGCATGATTTGCTGCTTCCTGCAGCTTGCTTGTGACCTCTGAAGCAGTCAGGATTACTCCAATCCCTACAAGGGGAATCCCTTTCAAACTTCACCACTCATTTTTCCCTTCTAGTTTCCCTAAGTTTCTCTCCCTTGGAGGAGTGTCTCAGCTGGTTTCTATCTGGCTAAGGTGCCACCAAACAAACCTTCCTTTGCTAATGCCCCTCACTGTTGTCTCAACTCAGATCACCTGTGAGCTCTGCAAGCCCCATGCACAATTCTCTTCCAACAACAAAAATGGATCCTTCCTCAGTAAAAGAGGACACTCATGTGGGCTCCCCCTCAACTGTAAACACCAGACTCCAAAGCTCCTGATGGTACTCACTGCAGACCATTTAATAATTCCTAGTGGAAATCTTTCCTGAACAGCCTCAAAGCTCAAACATACAAACTACATGACAGTTTCCTACAAAGAATGCTTTCTAGTCAATGGCAGTATCTCGTCATGCTAGAGATTGTATCGCTGGACTCACGATAAGCCAAACTCAAAAAAGACTAATTTCTTCAGTCCAGACTGGTGTTGGTATTATATATGCTCAGAATGGGACCCATCAACCCAACATGCTTCACACACAGCCAGGGAGACCTGCCAACCACATGCAGGAAGAACCTGAGATGCTGCCCACAGGGCCACAAGATCACTGCACAGCAAACCAAGGTCACACGTCACACTGTGCACACAGTAAGTCTGCAAGCAGTGTGCGCTCAGGACAGAGCTGACCTGACCAAAATCAGCAGGCTCAAGGGATTCTGAGGCTAAAGGTTTTACATACCTTAACTTGTGCCTACAGTCAAATCAATTAACATCTTTATACACCTGAATGTGTTGCTAATTACATTGACACTTAGATGATAATGATCAAGGAGAAGCTCCAGATGTTTTGCTCTTCCTAAGTTTCTTGGCAGCTTCAGATCAACATAGCCCATTCCTGTTTCTGATGCATACTGCCAACTTCAGGGCTATTTTTCCACCCCTTCAGAATACTTTTCCTCATACCTGAATTCTTCCCCTCAGTTTGTCACTGTTTCCAGAACACGAGTGAACCGGAAAACAAACCCTGCTACATAAAACCTCAACTTCTCTCCAAGAACTAGATCTTCCTCAGCCATTTATCAGCATTCGTGTCTCTCTATCTTGCGTCTTCTGAAAGGAGTCCTTCTGCAGTCCTCAACCTTCCCAGATCACCTGTTTGATACATTTCTCCCTCATCCTCTCTCTCTACCTCCACTCAAAAACAAACAAAAATTGTATCCATTGGGTTAGCCAAGTTGCACTTCCCAAATACAAAATATCCATCCTATGTCCAACCTGAAGCAATGAAGTTGTGTGAAACCTCTAACAGAAGTAGCAGGAAAAAAATGGAGTGCCTTAACTCTTCTAATCAAATCCTAAGAAGTCTCCAGTTCATCGTTAGCAAGTACAAGTTGCCCCACTACTGAAAAAGACTTCCAGACAAACTTGTCATTTTTTACTTTTTTTGGGGGGCTATATCACATCTAGGTGTTAGTTCTCCTGAAACTAACAACAGATTTTACAGCGTTGAGTTGCGCTTAGCCTCCATAGTCAGCACCTGTGGAGACTTAAACACTTTCAGAAATGGCAGCACCATCCCAGTAAGGATAAGTTGTGCTGTAGAAGCAGAGCAGTCTTGCTGTTTTGCCTCAGATGCGACTGTGTCTGGCCCCCACATCAGACAGGTGTGCTGATGCTCATCCCCTCTGACAGGGAGAAACAGGCTCCAAGCAACAAGCATCCAGGTAGATGACAACTGCAACATCACCTAACACTCTGCTTTGTATAGGACATCTCTGTGGGCGCACTCAGGAGATGTAACCATGTAGGACATGGAGGAGGAAAGCTCAGACTGCAGCTTAACTGCCAGAGATGTACCCTCCTAGTGGCAGTTTTAAGTACCATTCTTTAAAAAAGCATGAGCTTTGGTAACTCCTGATTGAGCTTGAACCTAAGAGGATCTTGAGGATTTACACTGAAGACTGAGGTAGGATTTGTGGAAGGATGCATTGAAGCAAATAATCGAGGTTGAAAGAGCTGGAGTCCTCCTGCAGCAAAGGAGCCAGAACTGGAATTGGCCTTAAACTGAGAGTTTAATGCTTGTATGCAGTTAGCCTTTAAGAAGTTTGATAAAAAGACTATAAAATTTTGAGCATTCTTCCTGCTTTTGGAAGAAGGAAAAAGAAAGGGCAAACAGGACATTTCCAACTCTTAAGAAATAAAAAGTACCAGGAAAGATTTAACAGCGTTAAATACCTTCTCTCCTGTTCCTTTTTGGCTGAATGGAGAAGCAGAGTTTCAGGTGAGCTGGATCTCACGGAGGCAGCCTTTGCCCAAGTAGCAAGGCTTTTTAAATTGCTGTTACTGAGGAATATCACTCTATGTATCAGTCTCAATTTTTAATCACAGATTAGGAGATCATATTTATCCAAAAGATTTTTTCCCCACTCGCACAGATCTCAAAATATATTTAATAAAGAATAATATAATTTTGCAGTATTGCTTTGCCTATTTATTTGCTAGAACAATACTAGTAACACGACAATTAGTGTCTGAAAGAATTGTACAACACATTTATTTACTGGATAATAGAGTTTCGGTCATTTATTAGTTCTTTTTCTGTACTGGAAATTTCAAGCACTTCTTCCCCTCCTTTAATTTTTTTAATTAGAAAACAAAACACAACAAAACTCTATGGAGCTGTGTACTTGCCATAAGAATCTCTAAGTACAATCTCTGCAAACTTTACTGGAAGTTTCATGTAAGGACTAACTTTAGAACTGAATTCCTAATGAATGATTTGTAAGGCAATCTCTCTTACATCCCTGAGTGCCTTTGAGGAGGGTTACAACTGCACCTTCTGGGGAAAAAAAAAAAAAAAAAAAGGATCCAAACAGGCCCTTGATATTTTCTATTACACTTCAGCATTTTTTTTTTTTCTTCCTCCACTCCTTCTAGCATATGGCTCAGTGTAAGTTTGACATTTGCAAATCACAGCCAGGGATGATTTTTACTAACTCTGCCCCTTCACATTTACAAAGCAGGGACCACCTAGAGAAATTATCCTGCAGAAGTCATCTCAACCTTTCATGTCTGCAGACAGGTAATTTGGTTTCTATGCTGTTTATACAGGACACAGCAGAGAGTTTTTGGAGATTTTCAGATTGCCTTGCCTTCTTGCTGCAGGTTGCCATGGGCCCTGGTTATGTGGGTTGTGACAGCTCCTTACAGGGCTGTGCATTTTTGCCACTTGACCACCATAAGAGAGCTGTAAGACTGGAGGGTGAATGGAGCCATCCGCACATCACTGAGACACAGCCCTACTGATGGGAGGGACTTGGGCTTTATCCCTCCAAGAGAACTCATCTGCGTATATCTTAAAGAGAAGCAAGTAGAGGAAATTGAAAGAGAGCAGGCAAATATGAAAGAGAAAAAAAAAGCATAACTTGAACAATCTTCTTAGTACTAGATGAAATTGGACAATATTCACACACAACTTAAAAACAAACAATCCTATGTTTCTTCCAAAACTTTTCCATATGAACACTCTTTCTTCAGAACAAGCCTTATAGACAGACCGAAGATGCAAGTCATAACTGAAATGAGGTTATTAGTTTTGTTCATTTCACCACTCCTACCCTGAAAAACAAATTACTTCTAAGCAAAAACTTTGCTTAATTCTGCAAAACCAGAAACTCAGTGGTGTTGTATTCCAAAGCCTTCAGAACACTGCATTTCAGAACTTAGTAGTGAAATAATTTCGGCCTCGGTTTAGGTTTCAGTCTGAGAACGGGTTCAAATCTCAAATTATTCCAAAATTTTCTGTCTCCTTTCTGCATCTCTTTGGCCTGTGCACCAGACTCTTGTGGGCTGGCTGACACACTCCTGGTCCTGCTTGGTCACAGGGCAGGCTCCTGAACCCAGGAACTCAGTACTGCTTGTACTGTACTGTACTACAAAAAAAAAACTAGTTCAGATACACTGTGTATTCTTAGATGCAAATTGCTTGCTCTTCTTTCTAGATAAAAAGTATAATGGGTTCAGAGTGGCAACTAGATATGTGTATACAACTACATGCATTAATGCCTTTCTTTTATTACAAGTCTTCTGTGTCAAGATGATGGTATCCTTTGCTATTTATACACTACCTACATCCTACAACAGAAAAGGGACTTTCATTTACAAGATTTGTCTTTGCATTACTCATTCTAATCCCTGTAAAAATGTCAAAACTGGTGGAAACTTCAGTTGTCCACAGCAGACAGTAATGAATCGCTTTGGCTGGGTTCAGATGCTGCAGAGGTCCTATGTGACTGCAACTTCTTCCTTAACTTCAGCCAGATGACAAAATTCAGCAGTCCGTAGGGCAGCCAGCCCCTTGTGCCTTAGCCAGTGTCTTCCTCCCATGTTTTCCTGCAACAGCTAAGGGGCACACCTACTAAAGCACTAACTCTATCACAGAGCCAGCAAAATTAAAAACACTGTCTGACAGTGAAAAGAACAAACAGGTCCAGGGGATGTGATCCTGCATAAATGGCTTCATTCTATTCAGCCTTCCATCACTACAAAACAAAAAAAACACAAAATCTTTTCCTGCCCACCACCCTCTGTATATCTCGCTTGTAAGATCTTGTTGTTTTAGGTGTGTGAACTGATGTAGTCTTGGATAGGACTGAGGATTCTATGTTACTGAAAAGAAAAAAAGAAACACCTAAAGCCCTTAAGAAAAGAGTGTTGTATTAATATCTAACTACACTGAGCCCAGAAGAGGTATGCACCAATTTTTGCTTTAACTTCACAATTTCACAAAGGTTTAAACCCCATTTGCAGAAAACCAAACAAAAAAGCATTAGTTTTGCTGAAGCTTTATCTCTTAAAGATAAGACTATTACTAAAAAGTAGGGCTTCTCTAAACCGCAATATGTTTGTACGTATAACTTTCATCATTTTGAAATTAATACTAAGTCTACAGGTGGCCCAAAGCTTCCTATGAGCTGCCCAGCTGAAACCAAAGCCAGAGGTACCCAAGCACAGGGAGAGCCCCTGAAGGGCTAAGGAGCTCCCAACATGAGCTTTGTCTCTGGCTACCTGTGCCACAGTTCTCTCTTACAGCAGCTAACCTGGTGAAAGCAAAATACTGATTCTTCCCACCTCTTCATTCCTTAAGATCTTCACAACAAAAAGAAAGATCCTCAAGATAAAGACTTCTCCTGAAGCTGGTATGACCCTCAAGCTTTCAAGAACGTATGTTTTATGTTAATTACCCATATACAGTTTAACACAGATAGTTTTGCACAGGGTTACAGTGCATCCCTCCAGTGATCAGACTATTTATTATTTCCCCTTTTAACCTATCAGGCACTTAAAATGTTTCTTTTAGGAAGGGAAAAGAAAAACCACGTGAACAATTTAGCAATGACAGCTCAATTCATCCTGAATTAGGTAATGAATTTTGAAGAACTGTTTATGCTATTCGGATAGCCCTAATAAATTCAGGAAAAACAAAGTTTTGTGGAAAAACAGCAAAATTTGTTCTCGCCCTTGTTTCTCTGGTGGAGCAGTCAGACTCAAACTATAAAGAACCAAAAATTTAGAGGACAGTCTAGGGATTTTGCAATGCCATTTCACCAAGGCTAGAGCTCTTAAAACCTGCTAGCTAGTGAGGACATCAGCTTATATATGCCAGTTTTAGAGAGACAGCTCTGGAGTCTCCTGCTGTTGAATTATTTATGTGAGACTAGTTGTTTGTCAAGGCAGATAATGGGGAAAATGTACGTTGGGAAAAGAAAGATAACAGTCATGCTTTTAGTTTAAAAAACAACATCACTTTATATATTCAGTGATATTTTTACTTTTACTTTGAAGTTGAAATACATTTAATATCTGGTCTTAGTAGGTTAAAGAATGCTTAGGTTATTAAACACATCTTACAAGATCTTCTAAGTTTATTAAACTCATTTTTAAATATTTTTTATTTTTAAATTATTTTTAAACTAATTATTGTTTGGTAAAGAATTCTGAAATCATGTGCCTCTAAGCACACCATTTTACTGAAGAGCTAATAATTTTAAATGGGGGAAAAAAAAAGTACGATTTCCACCCTAGAATTTTGAGGTTTTATTACTAACAGCATTAAAAAGGAAAGAAGGACAGGTTCTCAAAACGTAATAAAGAAACTTCAGTAAAAAGGATCATCGCTCATGGCCAGAATGAACGACGATTCCCTTGACAAGCTCTCAATACTTATCCCAGGTAGATATTCAGCAGGGCAGTAAAATCCAGTGTAGCTTTATCCAGTGTAGCTTTAGGTTTGTGCCCTTCCCTGTACCACAGAGAGCATCTAGGTATTACCAAGGGAAGTGTGCCAAATTGCAAACCTTGCCTGGGCAGAAATTCATGTGTGTATTCATCAATACCTGTGATAACTTCCAGCTTGTGAATGTAATTTATCATTTGCTCTCCAGTGACCTGATCTGGTTTTGAATGGAGCCAGGAGAGAAACTCCTGTAAACTTCACTGGCAGCTAAACCAGGTCATAGGTAGAAAAACACACAGCTCCTAGCAAATCTCAAAAGCACAGTCAGAGATGTAGGTGGTTGTTCCAGCTCCAGGTGACAGAAGACCTCGGCAGAGATGAGCATCCCTGTCCTCCTGCAGGGCAGGAGCAGCAGCCCCAGTGCTCCCCAGATAACCCACCCACCCCTCCAGCTCCCACCCCACACTGCTGGGAGGCTCCGGCTGGTGCCTGCTCCAACCCAGCAGCTCGCCAGGGCCATTTCCAGCTGGGAAGAGTCTGAACACGTGCTGGTCTTTAGGCTGAGCAGCAACCTTTGGAAAATATACACTACCTAGAGTGTAGACAACATGTAGCTGTTCGAAAGGCTATAACAGAACAGCCAATTTAGTTATTAATCTATTCCTGGAAATACAGATGTACCATCATGGCTTATACTTTCCAGATGACTGCTCTAATCAGACCCTGTAAGTCAGAAAAAGCTTGGTTTTTCCCTGTGATTTTTATATTCCTCATTAAACTGAGGATCATCATGAATTAATTGATCCTTAATCCGTTCATTCTTGGAGAAAAATCATATAAATGATCTTGTGTCTAGAGTCTCTAATTCATCCATGTTAGGTCTTGAGAGATGGGGGAGCTGCACAGAAAACTCTCTTCTCCCACCCACAGAAATCCTTCCCTAACCCGACAGTTGCTTGCTGTTCCACTTTCAGTCAGGTTCAGCGAGGTGCTTGCTATATACTTTGCTTTAAGCCTGTGAACTGCCTCATTACAGACAGTGATTCACTGCAATCTCAGGGACTGATAGAATTCCCCCTTGGCTTTCTCTCATCACCCAGAAATCACAACGTCCCAGTTTAGAGGTGGAAGCTCCTGACCACAGCCAGGAGGGAGAAGCAAAAACTAACAGGGCCAGCACTGAGTGCTGTCCTTCCTCCTATGATCTCCTGCAAACAGGAATCTAGGGGCTTCCTAAAACAGAGTGGGCTGCGTCCAGCCCACCACATTTAACAGCAACTGATGAAGGTGTGAGAAACTTGACAAGTCTCCTCTTAAGATCTTAAGTTATATATATATATATATATATATAATCATGCTAATTCAGCAAACTTACTCTAATGTTAATCACATATTTTTTGTTTTTGAGCTCAGCTTGCTCCCTTTAGACAGCACTAAAACAATCAGCACACTCTTGAAAGTAGCAACCATGTAGATCTAGAAGCATCTACCAGTCATCCCTAAAATCTGAAACAGCCACTAAAAGTGCAGTTGTTCCTTCCACTCATCTGCCTAAAACAGCACCAATGGTATCACAACGCTTGCAAACAGAGAACACTTAAAAATTTTGTGTAGCCTATCAGAGAGGGCCCAAGGGAGCTGCAAAATTCAGGGCATTTTCTTTTGAAGGAACGCGCTATAGCATAAGCAGGCAGACTGTTTGGAGAAGGGCACCATGAATACCACTGCACACGTCAGATTCCTCCCTTCCTACGGCTCGACATCTTTTGCGTCGAGACAGCAGCATTAGTGCTGTCTCGCCTCTAAAATAAGCTCGAGGAATTTAGGAAGTGAGGATTGAATTCAGAGTTGTTTCCAACTACAGTTCCTGTTTTGCCAATAGAGACAGCTTTTCTTCTTAGGCAAAAAATCTAAGGCGTAGTTGAGGAGCAGGTGGATTGTGTGTGTTTCCCTCAGACATATAGCCTACTGTACATATGCTGCATTCTGCTGAATATTCCACAGTGCTCAGCTTGCGCAGGCTGCTTTCCATTAACCCAGTGTTCCACTTTATCTTCTGCCTAAAAATAGCAGTGTAATGTAATTGTCAGATTTTTCTAAAGAAAAACACAGACCAATACTCTTAATTGAGGCAGCTATTTGTCTTGTGCTTACCTTTGAGAGGCATTGGCTACCTCTGAGTCCAACCTTCATAAATCTTTCTATGAATCAATTTGATATGGAAACAACCTGAGCATTAGAAGTGCTTCTTCTTTAGGTTTCAGGGGAGATGACATTTCAGTCACAAGCAACTGCATGCACAACACCTTTGAATCCCTGGCTGTGTGACTGCATCATTCTACAGGCTCTCTTCTAATGGGGAGAGAGACTTCCATTTACAGCAGAGCAGCTGAAATGGTTAAAAACTTGAATAGCTATCATGAGCCACACTATAGTAATGCAAATAAAACACAACATCCAACTATCAGCACCTTCCTGATCTACAGCCTTAATGCACCTGAAAATTACTCATCAGGCAAATTATAAGGGAAGGTGTCTTCCCAAGACCTTCTGAATATATATGTATGAAAAAAAAAGAGTCATTTCCAGCAAGAAACAGATTGTAACAGGCTTGTAGGCAAGCAAACAGGCATGTGCATGGGTGGGTGGTATGCAGGGGAGGAGGAGGTAGGGAGCACATACAGAAACCCCATCACTCATCCTTTGCCTTGTAGGGCCTCTGTAAGGACCTTTTGTAATTCTACTTCCAGTAGATGTGTGGGGGAGTAAAGAGGAAGAAGAAAGGAAGGAAATGTATATCCATGTGTCACTCTTAAATATTATTATATTTAGGAGTTTTCACGTAAGGGAAGAAGTACCATCTGTACCTCATTTCCATACAGAGCAGAGAAGTTTCAGCAGAACCAAAGCACTTCATTATTTCAAGGAGAGAGGCTGATCATTTAAAATTATTTAGCCAAGATACTTTGTGAGTAAACAGGTAATGCAGCTACAGGGATACCCTAGACCCGGCAGGTTCCACCATGGAAAGAGACCGACAAGCCAATAGAGAAAGGGGAAAAAGAAAGTCTTCATAGCTGCTTCCTCCCATTTCATTCTTTCCTACAGGAACAACATGAGGTGTGCTGGATTGCTTCTTCTGTCAGACCTTCATTTGGTTTTACTGTGTTCTCATTTACAACAGGCACTGTCTGCAACACAGAGTGATACAACTTTGGCTTTCCTTATGGCTAAAGTGAGGAAGCTTCACTGAAACAGAGGCCAATAAGCACTCACAGCATTTTTTTTTTTTTTTTTTGCAGTTTTGATAGCCAATGTAGGTTTATAGAAATAAGACGTATCAGAAAAAAACAACACCCAAAACTGTGTACATATGCAGGCAAATTGAGTCCTTACCCTCCTTTTGTTACCTTTGCCCAAAATAAAGTTGCCCTACAAGCTGTTTACTTTAGGCTCAGGAAACATTTTCCCTTTTAGCTAATCACCCTCATTCAGAGTTCCTATCATCTTCCTCTATCAGACTACATTTCCCTGACTAATGTCACTGGGATTCTGTCAGTGCAACTTCTTTTTGCTAAAGAGAAAAATAACACTATTTTTTTTTTTTTTGAGGAGTGGGGAAGAATGATTATAGATGTCTTCCAATAAGGGGATGATAATGAAGGAGTGTCTACAGGTTGGGGAGAAATACACATTTGATGTATTAGCTGTCACAGCTGAAGTCTAAGCCCATAACACAGAAGTTGTATTGGCTAGTGCAGGGGTGTATTTATCAGTTTGTCAGTGACCAGATGACAGCTGGTACCACTGAGGTGCTGTTAACAAGTACATAAGTTGCAGCAGTGCCACACAAAACTGAGCTTTCCTCAAAGTAAAATCTTCACCAAAACAACCTACTGTTAGCTGCAGCTACCGAATGTTCATAGCTTCTATTTGTTTGGGAAGGAAAGGACTACATGTTTTCTAGCAAGGAACTGCTACCTTGAATGTCCTGTGCTTGAGAGTCTTCTGACAGATTTTATTTCTGATGTTTGCATCACATCCATTTCTCCACAAGAAATGGACAGAACTTCAGTAAAATCTATCAGGTTTATTCTGCACTACATTACACCAGCTCTGTGCTAACACAGCACATTAATTTCACACCCAAAACAGTAATTGGATCCTCCCTATTAAGCTCAGCTGAAGGTTCTGATGTTTGCTGAATGCCCTTATTCAAGCTTGTAATTCTAGTGATCTTATTTATGTGAAAAATTCTTCTCACCAAACACAAATACAATGTAGTCTATATTCTTATACCCAGAAACACACTCAAGAGTTGGTATCTAGTGCAGATTCTCCCACATTTTTATATACTTACATAATTCCCACTGGAGTTATAAGAAACTACTATACTCGGCCCAGAAAGCCAACCATACCCTGGGCTGCATCAACAGGGCAAGGGAAGTGATCCTGCCCCTCTGCTTTGCACTGGTGAGGCCTCACCTGGAGTACTTCATCCAGATGTGGAGTCCTCAGCACAGGAGAGACATGGATCTGTTGGAGCGCATCCAGAGGAGGGCCACAAAAGTGATCCAAGGGGTGGAACACCTCCCCTGTGAGGACAGACTGAGAGAGCTGGGGCTGTTCAGCCTGGAGAAGAGAAGGCTGTGAAGTGACATGAGAGTGGCCTTTCAGTACCTAAAGAGGGGCTATAAGAAAGCAGGGATCTGACTCTTTAGAAGGATCTGTTGTGACAAGACAAGGGGAAATGGCTTCAGACTAAAGGAGAGGAATGACAGGCAGAATACAAGGAAGAAGGTGTTTTTTTTTAAAAAAAAAAAAACAGTGTGGGTGATGAGACATTGGAACAGGTTGCCCAGAGATGTGGTGGATGAGCCATCCTTGCAGACACTCAAGGTCAGGCTGCACCAGACTCTGAGCAACCTGATCTAGTTGTGGGTGTCCCTGTTCATTGCAGGAGAGTTGGACTAGATGAGCTTTGAGGGTCCTTTCAAAATCAAATGATTATATGGTTCTATTTCCCTTGATCAAATGGTGCATTTTTGTTTTCCTAGTTTTATGTTTATCTGAAAGGCATTTACACTACTAGAAATCCAAGGAAAATGCTTAGAAATAAGAGATTCCCCAAACCCTTTTTGATGGATTTTGTAAAAATATTAAAATTAAGTGTTAAAGAAAAAACACTGAATATATGCTTAAGATCTACCTATATTTCTTTGTAGTTTAGCACTGTAGCCCCAGAATATTTGTCATCTTTCTTTCCCTATGGGAAATGCAGTTGTGTTACAAATGTAGTATTGTAAAGCTCAAAAGTAAGAAGTCAGTGGGAGAATCAAGATTTGAAAGAAAAAACATTTAACACAGTTCACAAAAGCCACTTCAGAAAAATGGAAGAGAGAAAAAACTAGAAAGCCAATTGTAAACATTAATTCAAAAATACTTCCTTATAGGGTATCCGGGATTACTAGATTACATTTGATGAAAATTAGCTTTATTTCTCACGTAGCATTTTATTCTTGCTGTTTTCTGTTCCAGCTTAATTAAAAGGAAAAATGAACACCTGATTGGATGGCACTAACTTCCCTTTCTCCCCATAATCACTGAAGCAAAGTTCTTAATATCATGGAAATGTTCCACAGAGCATACAGTAGCCCAACAAAGTTACAACCAGCATGAGAAAGGGGGGAAATAAAGGACAGTAATCTCAATTTGTATGAAGGAACTAAATGTTTTAGGACAGATGATTATTTTTTTGTCTCCTCTTAGTATCAGAGGTCACAATAAACCATGACAAGTATGAAGAGCAGCTGTGACATCTGCCAAATCATGAGATTGTTTGCAACCAGCAAACCCAGGAGAGACGGGTTTTACGCGGGTGATGAAAACTTTGAACAAAGAATTATTTAAGTTTCCAGGAAACTCAAATAAAGCAATTTGCTTCCAGGGAAAAAAAAAAAAAAAAAAAAAAAAGAAAGAAAATAGTGTCACAGCTCTTTGTTTTAAGGCATGAGCATCCCTCTCTCTCCAGCCTTCAAAGAATACTGCATGAGTTTCATTGGTCTCTGAACTACCCACAACCCACACATCATAAAGAAATAGAGTAACAAGTTAATTATGCAGCCTAAAGACCTCTCTTTTTCACAGACCCCTGGCTTTTCAAAAATCTATCAATTTTTTTCTCCAGATGGTGTTGTCTCCCTCCAGTTGCTCCATTGTTCTTTAGTTATGCAAGTGGTTTTTCTATTAAAAATTGTCAACTGCCCTTCCTCTAAGCTTTCTACAGATGTAAATATTTGTAGTTCTTAAAGGCAAAAAAATTTAAAAAAAGAAAATCAACAAAAACAGCCAAAAAAACCTCCCATATAAATAAACTCCCTAAGAATATTAAATAGAAAATAACGTGCATTATTTTGTCTCCACATTCTCCCAGAAGATAGATACAGAAGAATTTATCAGCGATATGCCAAAGGCCAAATACTCCCATACAACAGCATGGTTTCACTGGAACACATGGCTCACTGTCCCCTTTTATCTGTGTTACTATACTGTCTGTTCTCTATCATTTTATACTTGCATTTTAAGCACAGTACATAAATGAACTATATTTTCCAACTTCTATAGTACATAAATAAATTTTTAATCCTCAAGTACACTTGAAAAAAGTCATTTTCAAATAAAGCATTATAATCTGTGATGTAATTGGTAAGGGGAATATTTTCATTGCATCACTTGGGGCAGTTCTCCTGGAAGTGTATTGGTGCTCCAGTAAAAAGTGAACTTTGGAAGATTTATAGCTTTAACTATTTAAAAATAAAGCTCTCAAAATGCAAAGGGTTCTCCAATTTGTTTTTTAGTTTTCTTCACCTAAAACACTGGCATCAAATCCTCTCCACAGCAAGTTTCTTAAGCGGTCTTCAAGAACATTGCAGTTCTTGGGGAGGAAGTCTCAGGAGTATGGCTCTTACAACATTATGTTGGTAATGTCTCTAATCTTGGCCAAAGCACAAAAAAAACCCCACAGCCACACACAGACCAACAGTAGATGAAAAAAAGCACATTTTAAACAAGATTTTACAACTCAAGATGATAGAAGTTGGATACTGAAAAACAGCAGACAGATGTTTATCCTCTTAAAAGCCACTGATTCCTCTCTATTTACCTATTTTCACATTCCACTCTTAAGTGAAGAGTGAGCCCATGTTGCTACAACTTCCCTCTAAAATTCAAAGCTCCAGAAAGATTACAGAAAAAAATGATGCAAACATTTTCTTCAAGATACTCTTCAGAAATGTTTTATGACATCTGCATTTATAAATGCAGAACAATAATATTTTTTGCTGGAATTCTCTACTTGAAGTTAAAGGAATGGTAATCATTTCCTTTAATGTTAGTCACTGGGTATAAAATAGCAATAAGAAACTCTCTCAAGGTTTTATTATTACTCTACATTTCAAGGAATTATAGCTTTTTAAATAGACTTGCTAAATTTACTTATCTTTTCCCATCTGTATGATTATATATATAATGCTGCAAAAGATTCAGAAATAGAGCTTGGCAGGAAGGTAAAATATTTTACTTTTCAAATATCAGGCATGTTATTTCCGCCTGCCCCCCTCCTTCCCCACCAAAATGCAGCTTCCATAATTTGAGGACCATTTTAATGTGAAGTTTTGAATGCTTAAAGTCAATGGTAAAAGCATGATTGACTCCTTTCAGTCAGAAGATCTCTTAATTTAAAACCTCTGTCAAACTATTTACTGTGAAGTCTTAAAAATGGCCCAAATTCACCAATTCAAAACCACTCAATAAACTTGTCAAAATTTGGTATGGTTTTCTCACATCCCAGCATTCATCTGTGCAACGTACACAGGCCAGAGCCAGTGCTTTGGTTTTCAAAGATGACCAACTGTGGTACAGTTGGGAGCTTGTGTTGGGATACAGATTCTGCTTCATTTCAGGAGAATAGAGTATGTACATTATTCCAGATCAGCCCTCCTTCTAGAACTACAAACCTGAGTCTACTGTCTCCTACTAAAATGATCCTTCCTGGTATTCCCAACTTCCCAGGGTGCCACTATCGTATTTATCTGTTTCCAGAAAGCACCAGAACTTCTTCAGAGTGCAATTCGACAGCCAGTGGGTAACCACAGCACATGCTGGCTCCAGTATGTTTTGAGGCGTTCTGAGGGGCCTGCACTGGCTTCTTCAGAAAGTCTTGTAAAGGTCTGATTTGCTTCATACTAGCAGCCTGAGTAACAGTATGAATCTAAGGAAGCACAGAACTCTTTCCAAAAACTAAATCAGATTGCACTGAGCTCTAACCATGATACTGCTGCTGGAAACTGAGCTATCTTAAAGCAAGTTTGGAGGTGTCTGCATTATTGCTATCTATCACCACAGTGAGTTTGTACTTTTAGCGCTGCCCTATTCAGAGGCTAGAAAAAATTGTAATTTCTCAATTCAAATATCAGGCTCACTCATAGCTCGTTTTGTGTTTGAGTAAGTGAAGCAATTTAGGTTTTTGCATCCTTCCTATGCATCCCAAGCCATTTATTTCATAGCACACTAGAACAACACAGACAGAGCCAAAGACGAGTGATATTAGAGCCATCACTAGTGATGTTTGAAACAGCAGCTTATGCAACTGTTAGCCATTTAACAGGGAGAGAACTACAAGTTTGCAAGCTTGCAAAGCCCAGTTGCAGTCTGCGTGCCTTTGACTGGCAAAACAGATCTCATAAAGCAGATGAGAACATAACAGGGAAATGAATCCTGAGAGGTCCTGACATGTTTGTTTCCAGGCAAATTTTCAAAAGCTCCTACAGGGGGACGTAGGATGGAAGACATGGTCTGAAATTTGTAAGATTACAAGTTGCAATATGAAATCACAGGAACTAGAACAGCATGTTGTAGAAGTCCAACCAGCATGGAAAGGATTAGCCATTTAAATGAAACAAGTACAACCAGAAGCATATTATTCCAAGCTAGAAGTTCTGGCAGGATATACACTTGACAAAAATCTATCTGCTGAACCTTTATTTGCATTTTCAAAGGAAGCACATCATCCAATCCCAACAAATGGATTTCTTATTTTACTGTTTCTATGACAACTGTTTGCCTTTCAGAGCTAGCAAACGAAATGAATGGAGAAAAACCTCTTTATATGGTAAATTGATTCCCAGTCCTTTATCCCCATCATACAGCACTGCTGTACTCAAAGGTACTTAGTGGTTTAAGCTGTATCATGTTTCCAAATAGATTTCTGTAGTGTTTTCATACAGAATATTAATCCTAGAACACGAGCATCTGAGGTCTTAGTCAAGAAATGTTTTCATGTTTTGTATTTGTCCATAACAGTCTCAGTTTTTATCATATCATATGACAGAGGTACTCTCTATTCCTTGTAGACCGTCATCAACAAATGATTTTTTAAAGGTATGTAAAAGTGAAAACGCATTCCTTCCTACAAAAGGTTTGAACTTTGAGAAACCATCATTTTCCAAAGAGAAAGTGTGACAATAAGCCTAAAAAAACCAGAGTGTGGTTATTCTATAGGCTGTCTTTTCTTACACCAAATAACATGGTGCTATAAAAACAAAGTGTAGTTGCAGCAATGGATTAACGTATGTTATTTCTTATATACATATATAAGCATATATCCATAAAAAAACAGATCCTTAATCCTTGACCTAATTGGGAGGGAAAAAATGCATGTGTCTGTGTAAAAATCATAGTTTTTTGCAAGGCCAAATAATAAGGGTTTGCAATAGTTTGTGTACAAAAACTACCGCTACAGCTAATCAAGAGTCAATGCCTTCTCTCCTAAATCTCCTCACACAAGAACTACTAACATTTTAAATCTGCTACATATCTCAGACTTGTGAACAGAAGGAATCCTTTGAACTGGTTATGAATGCTACCTGGCTCATCAAACAGAAACAAGGTCTTTCTGTTACTGGTATTGCTATGGACCACTCTGCGTTGTTTCACAGATCACTGTCAGGATGTAGTCCTTGAGATACCGCCCTGAAAACCAAGGCCTCAAATCCTCACACATCAGCAGTGATCACCGAATTTAGCCAGGCAATAGGCAACAATACCATTAACCACAAAAAGCTGACTTCTAACGAAAAATAAGCTTCAGAGCTCTGCAGGGGAAAACAGGCTGGTGAGTAATAAGGCACTGTGGGCTGGAAGGCATTGTAACCACTCCATCTGCTGGTGCTGGTTAACACTGCACACAGCTGCCATGGAAATTTCTAGCTAATACACAAACAGGTAAGTGTCTGGTCATGTCACATCCGGCTTCGTGTCTGTTTCACCAACAGCCCAGGGCAGCCCTGGGTCACAGGGCAAGAGCACAGAAGGCAATAGCGTTGCTGGCTGCCTGCTCTGTTTTCCAAACCCTGGCAATATAGTTTGCTGCTTATTAGTAAGCAATTTCATTTGTATGTGTAAACAACTGTGGCATCTCCACCTTCTTAGAGATAAGAGATTTGGCAAGCACAATACACGTAAATACCGGCAGTTGATCAGCTGCAGCCTACTGATGCACCAGCAAAGTCATTCGTGGTCTGTTAGAGACATGTCGTGACTACAGCTAACATTGCTAACAGTAATAGAACTGCTACATTGTTAACATTACTACAGCATTTGTTAATAGCTATTGTTAGGTATGTTTATATGGCATATTATACCAAAATTTTTGTTAGAAACCATAGAGAGATGAGAGGGGAGTAATTAAAGTGTATCCCCATACTCCCTCAGGGACAACTGAGGATATTTGAGTGCTTGTGATTTTGTCTGGCAGTTGTCAGGTAAAGTAAGAAGCAAAGACCTGTAAGATCATGCTCGATTTTATACTTAATTGTCACCAAAATCCCCTGACACAAATCCAGTTTTCCATTTAGTATCTTCCCTAGGTTGTAAGTCCCACAGAGATAGTTCTTGTGCTGATGCTTACAAACACAGGAGAGTTATACGCTAGTGTTCCAAGTGTAGGATACAAGCATCTTCCAAATACTTTGTAAAGACAGCAGCATGGCATAACTAGCATCAATGTACGGCATCACAGCCCTGAGAACTTGAAATTCTAGTGTTACAGAACTTTATTTTGTTCTAAACAAGACAAAAGTTTAGTTGTGTGTTTTTTTTTTTCCTGCTCTGAATTAAAATTGAATTCTCCAAAACATGATGTTGGAGAGTTCTCACTTGGGAACGTTAAATCTGCATCATCACTTCATTCTGCTCTATATCAAGATACCTATACAAAGTGAGCTTATGTTTCTCAACAGCTATAAGTAGAATATTTTGAGCTAAACATTGAAGCTTTGCAGCTCAAATAGGAAACATATAAGGTTAAGAAGCAGCTGACATTCATTACTACAAAAACACGGTACAGATTATTGAAAAAGACAAAACATGAAGGTCTATATCATACTAAAATAAAATTTGCAACTATTTGGTTAAGACTGCCTTTTCTGACAAAAAAAGAAAAAAAGAAAAACTCTGGTTGAAAATTTCAGAATACCCCTTCAGACCTCAAGGTAAAAGCAGAAATATTCAACACTTCTTTTCCCTTTTTGCTGATTTTCCTTACTCTGTTCTGCAACGCCTTTCTTTTCATCAAAAAAAATGTCTTTTCAGCAACATAGCCTAACATGCAAGTTTACAACCTTGCTTGTAACACTCCTTGTCTTTTCTCTCTATATATTTTCAGAGAGTGTCATCTGAGGTAATCATGTTAAATAAGAGTGAGGTATTTACCCTCTTAAGTTTAAAAGCAATTCCTACCATTGAGATACACTGGCAAGCATTGAAGTACTTCTGCACTTCAGATTAGTGAAAATGCAGCTCCCAGACCACTTGCAGATCTTATTATGGTGACGTTCACAGAATCACCATGTGAACAAAATGGCTGCAATAAATCAAGTCTAATATTTCATGGCTTCTCGCTCATATACAGATAAACGCTTTGGGTTTGTTCCTTTTCTCTGAATTGCAGTTAACAGAGATGAACTAAGGCATTTTGGATCCAAGCTTCCCAAGCACAGCCTCACCCACCACCTAGAAGCTCCATCCTACACCATCCACACTTCACCCCTGTTTTAGGCAGCATCACTGTCTCCACTCTTCTCAGCCCATAATCAAGCTATTGCTTACCTAAGCTTCTCCCAGTTCACTCATATTCTGTGAGGAGAGCACATCATGTTATTGATTTTCACATGATACTCAGCAGCCCTCAAAGGTCCCAGCTTTCCAAATCTGATTGGATTGGTGTTTCCTGAAGACCCTCAAGATTTCTAAGCCACATTTGGAAATCAGCTGTCCAGGACACATACAATCAACCAGGTGCTTGCAGAATATACCATGCCTGATGCTGAACAATCATTTGTCCTGTAAGAGCCCAGTTTTATTGAAGCATTGGCTAGATTTACCAGAAAGCATGGTATTAACTACAGAAACCACTGAATTTAGTGTTAATCAGGTGTGATAAGTTTTAAATAGTTCTCACAGCTGCTTTATTAATGAAGTAAAAGGAGGAAGATGTGATGTTTAGCAACATTTTTAATTCATTCTTTCAGCACTTGTTCTTGATAAACCGGCAAAATGCTCACATCAGATCAAACATCTGTGATTCCTTTGTTACTGCTGGAAGCTGAGAGCTGTTCACAGGCATTGCCAACTGCACCAACACAGACTTTATTGCACTGACCACTTCCAAGGAAGAAGGTAGCCTTCACCCATCTATTACAGATGACTTAAGGTACTGAAGACCCTTTGAGAAAGAAAAATCTCTCTACTACCACGTGTCCTGCTGTCCTTGGTGGTTATAGGCTTATCACGTCTAAAACATGAATGGAAGGTGATAAGGGAGTGTTATGGTTTTGTGATTTTTGTTGTCGGTATTCCACATCATTACATCATGTAAGGTACGGGCAGTTAAAGAGTTAATTCCCTGGTTACTGCAAACTACCTTTTTTGGTGTGGCCCTCTGAGGGGGAGGGGAGGAGGTGCACGCCCCAGGGGTCTTTGCGTTGGAGAGGAGGGTGTGAAGCCGCGTGGGAGATGCGGGGTCTGTTCCTTCCTGCCTGGCAGAGAAAGCACGTGGTCCTCCTGCAGTTTACTGTGCAAGATTTTCAGCCTGTAAACCCTCAATTATAATTCTACTAGCCTCATTTTGATATACTTAGTAAAATTAGTTGTTCCTCCTCAGATTGGTGTCGCTGTTTTTGTGTTAGATCCGACTACGAGTCCCCCTCTTCCCTTTGTTTTCCCAGGTTGCGGCTCCGCGGCTTCTCTGCCGCTTTAGCCGCCGGACCCCCCGGGGGCCGGCCCCTACTCGCCGGAAATTTTTTTTTCCTTCCTCTTTTTTTTTTTTTTTTTCTTCCTTTCTGGCCTGTCCCCCTTGTCACGGACGCAGACCGTTAGATAATACCGTGACAGGGAGTACAACTGTTTTCAATTGGGCTTCAAGCAGGACCATTAAAGGACTCAGAGGAACCCATATCAAAAATTAAGCAGGCCTTGTGCATGCCAGCAGTAGCCTTTTTTGCTCCATTTGCTCTTCCCAATGAAGAACGAACGGACAAGATGTGTTAAAACTGTAACTTAAGATCTCCTTTCATAGAATCTTTAGAGTTGGAAGGGACCTTTAAAGGTCATGTAGTCCAACTTCCCTGCAACAAAAAGGGATATGCGCAGATAATCAGGTTGCCCAGGGCTTGATCCAGCCTCACCTTCAAAGTCTCCAGGGACAGGACACCAAATCTCTGGGCAGCCTGTTCCAGTGCCTCACCACTGTCACTGTGAAATACTTTTTCCTTACATCTAATTATATCCTTATAGCCTTCTGTTACTCTTTCCTTTTCTTCCTTCTGGTGTATGTATTTTTTTTAATATTTACCTTACATTTACTTGATCCTCCAAGGGGAAAAAAAAACAACCAACTAAAAAAACACAAAACACCATGAAAAATTAGGGGAAAAAAAAAGAAAAGAAAACCCCATGCTGAGTGCATTAATACCTTGACAGAATATGTACTTACAAATGAGCTTGGTGAGTGAGTAGGAATCCTGCAGCCTTATGAGTGAGAAAATATATTTAAAGATATCTCATTCTCACTCTCCAGATTTGTATCTCTAGCTACACGTGCAGAAATTTAGAAGAAATGCCTGCATTTGAAGACAGCTGGTTAAAACTTCCAAAGACCAACATCTTACAAATTAGACCTATTTGCATATGAAAAAGCAATACTGATCAACACTTACCACCATGCATCAAATGCAAACTCTGAGTTCAGCACAACTGAAAACCATTAAAATTCTGATTTGAGCAATATACCAAAGAATTCAGAGCCTGATCCAAAGCATCCACGAACTAACAACAAGACTCATGTTTACTGCAATGGGCTTTCAATCATGTCCCATTGGAATCTGATCACCTCCCACAGAAAATGGAGTTTTCTCCTTAGGGTCCACTGCAGCTGTCTGCAGCTACAGCTGTGCAACATCACAGACTTCTCTTACAGAAATCTACATTAATCTCCAAATTTGCTCTGTCCCTTGTTCCCACTCTCTATCCTAGATCATATTAAATGCACAAGCACTGAAGTATATTCAAGCATTTTCCAGGAGTTGTGATCTTAGCAAGCTGAACTCAAAGTAGTGAAAAATTCATTGTGGTTTCCAGAAAACTGTTCTAAGTTAGACAGTTAATTCTATGCCCCTATAACAAGGAAGAGTATCAATTTTTTAATATCAAATACCTGGCATAGCACACAATACTTGCACACACTACCTCCTCCAGGCAAATTCCAAACTTCTCAAGTTTATTAGGAATCTTCATATGCTTCCACAGTGCCTAGCTTTTCCTCAGTTCAAGCTGTTCAACTCATACTATCTCCAAAGTTGCCTTTTCTCACAAAATCTACTTTCAGCTGTGCTTCTGCAACAAATCCTCCCACCAACCCTTCCTTCCCAACCTTCCACTGCAGTTTCTCCCTAAAGTAGTTGAATCGGTTTATTTTTGTCTTAGCAGCCTTCCTGTCAGTTTGTGTACGTTCATGAAGAGCCTGAAGCAGCAGACTGGCACAAACCCAGCTGAGCTCCTCTTCACCACTTCCAGCAACTGCATTTTTGTACAAGCAAAGCAACACTGCTTGCAAGCCAATGCTAGCTACGCGAGCAAATGGGAAGTCCTTAAGCAAATATGCTTTGGAGGTCAGCCTCAGGGAAGAGGCTATAGTCTTATTTTGGAAGAACAGTAAGGTTTTAAGATTTAATCTACATGTGAACAAAAAGCAGGTCTCCCTGGATCTAACTGAGCCAGATCTACTCACTTAAAAATCAAGCTCCCTGTCAATGTGAGACTCCTTTGAGTATCAGAGATAGAGCCCTAAGGCCAAGTCTTGTCCAAAGCAAGGAAGGCTAAGTTTAATCCTCCATCACAGCCAACAAATCACGATCTGCCTCTCTCACTAGAGTGGTAGAAATTACTTGATTATACAAGGGCTGCTCCAAAGGTAATGCCTCCTATTTCATTGTGTTGGCCTACAATGTAGGAGGCAGGTGTTGGTGGTATGGCAGTAGAAATTGAACCTTTCTGCCAATATTCCATTACATTTTGTTGCCATCTGACAAAAGGCAGCAGAGAGGGCAATTTGACCAAATGGCATGGTGTGTCACTGAATTCCTCCATCCAGGAAGAATTGCACCCATTGACATTCATTGATGTTTGCTGAAAGTTTCTGGAAACCAGAGAGTGGATGTATGCACAGTGAGCGGTGCATTTCAACAGTGGTGACAGCAGTGTGAAAGACAATCCATGTTCCAGACAGCCATGCATAGATGCCACACCACAAAATGAAGACCATCTTGATCAGCTAACCCACATGAATCAGCAGATTATAGCCAAGGAATTGCATATGGAGCTGAATAATGGGTTCAATGCCTTAGAAACAATGGTCACAATGTTGGGATATCGTAAAGTTTACACCAAGTGAATCCCACAAATGCTCACACAGGAACAGAAAAGAACACTGTATACAGTTTATCAATATGAGGCTGAAGGTGACAGTTCAAGGGATCACATCATTACCAGTGATAAGATGTGGTGTTACCACCGTGAGCTAGAGTCAAAACAGCAGTTCACAGAATGGCATGAATTACCTATCAAAGAAAAAGTTCAAGATGCAGCCCACAGTGGGTAATGTGCACTGCCTCCTGGGATAGTGAAAGAATGAGCCTTATGGATTTCCTGGAATCCAGACAGTTAACTCTATCCACTACATTGTGGAACTGACAAAGCTGAAGGCTCAAACTTCCAGAGACAGGCCAGAGAAGAAGACAACATTTCTCTTACAACACAATGATGCCAGGGCCCATACCAGATTAGGGATTGAGGTGCACAGCGCGCATCGTGGCTGGATTGTTCTACAACACACACTGTATAGTCTGGATTTGGCACCTACTGACTTCCATGTGTTCAAGCTGATAAAAGATGGACTGTGTGGGCAACATTTTTCTAGCAATGACATGGCACCATCGTAGCACTTGTGAAACAGTGGGTCACCTCTGCTGGTGTAGATTTTTAAGACCGCAGCATGCAGGCACCTGTTCATCACTGAGGAAAATGCATAGCTAATGGTAGTGACTACATTGAAAAGCAGCCCTATAGCTCAGAATTTGCTCCATCAAATACTCTTCTCTTTGTATCAGTTGTAGTTGCCGTGGAAATAAATAGGGAACATTACTTATGAAGCAACCTAAGGATTATGTACTTGAAACATGATAGAAAGCACAACAATGACAGCAGGGCAGCAAGATCCCAGGCTGCAGCAAGTGAAGATTTGTTCAAACACAACAGCTAGTGGCACAAAAATAAAGAAAAGCAGCTGCTTACCTGCAGAAGGCCTCAAGTACACAGGCATCTCCTGAGAAATACCCTCACCTGCACTGCCAGCCCTTAAATGAGGTCTGGGAAGGGGCTGATCCAGGGTCCATCCTTCCGGTCACTCAGGTGTATTGCATGCACCTGAGCTCCCCTGGGTTGGCCCTGCCTTCCCACCAGGTGCTCAAGCACTGGTTCAAGCCATGAGTTAGTATTTCCACTACAATACTTGACTAAAAATTTTGGATTTAGGAGCTTCGCTTGTACTGTAGGAGATTTAGATTCTTCTTTCCTTTGATTCAGACAGAATACCTCTTATTCTAATTGTTTGAGAATTTCTGGGCCAAAACCATTCCACTTTTTTATTTAACTAAGAATGATCAGCCATATTGTTTTAGTTTCTTTAATTGGGTGGCTAATGGTGAGCAGAAATAAAGCAAACCATCTTAAGGAGATAGCTTACATCTGTATCAAGTCTGATATGAAAAACTAAATATTTGTGCAAAATGTCATTAAATCCCCCCGACTCCTCCCCCCAAAAAATTGTTCACTCAAGCTACTGCTAAGAATGAGTAACAAAGCGAAAGAATAATAAAGTGCACCCTGGTCAAGTATTCATTCTGAGGTTGTGTGGTCATCTTCTGTCTAGGGATACAGCTAGTGGAGCAACAGAGAGTAATTTTCAGACAGATGGATGGGCTAGGCACCCCATTTTGTGGTAGTATCTCTGCTTTAGTTGTGACGTTATGCTCTAAAACCCAGCAGTAATCTGTAACAAAGGTAATTACACTTGCCCAAGAGCAAAAGTATTTTCCTGGTTCTGCAGCATGCTTCACTTGTTATAGCCCATTTTAACAAGCCTGTTCAGCTGCATTTAGTCTTTTGAGATGTCAAATGGACTTTTATTCTGGCTACTAGACATTGCTCAAGATCATACATTATGGACAGTACCTCAGTGCCATCTAAGCTACTGCTGTAGTAGTGACTATTTTGTAATGTAAAAACCCAGCTGTCTGCTGCTACGTGATAAGTGCTAAAAATGGTACACTGCAGTCCAAGCTTCTGTAGCATTATAGCCAAGAGAGGATTACAAATGGAATGGTTGTTGTAAGGGAAAGCTTTATACAGTTGTGCATATGCACTCCAGTGATTCTTAGCATGGAAAGGGAGAACAGCAGTTTCACTTTA
This sequence comes from Numida meleagris, assembly GCF_002078875.1. NCBI lineage: Eukaryota > Metazoa > Chordata > Aves > Galliformes > Numididae > Numida > Numida meleagris. The sequence continues at coordinate 45,763,892 of NC_034410.1, read as the reverse complement.
AAGAAAAATTTCTCTCTAGGGTGTACTACTGGTACTTTGCTGTCTATTACTACTTCCTGGCAATGAAGAAAGACCATATGCTCATAGGCCGTGACATTTGACTAACAGTTGTAATATGGAGTCACCTGAGGAAGGAGCTGTGTCATTAACATGAGCACAAAAGAATCGATAGCTGCAGTGTTGTCCCTCCATAATATTTTGTGGGAAAGCAAAGGAAGGAAGTGGGTTAAAACAGAAAGGAATTACAACAGGAGAAAAATGATCAGAGCTGTTTTTAGATAGCTCCTCAGAGAAGAAGCACTTGACATCTTTTGCTTTTTTGGGGCTCTTCCCTTCCTCCCTGCAACAGCCTCCATCAGGTTATGGATCACTAAAGTAGACTGAATCTGTGCAAAGAGGAAGATGACATCCACAGGCAAGAACAGGGATATCTGAACTGAAACATCTGTAGCCTCACAAACTGAACCTCAGACAAGTATGTAAAAACAATTTTACACATGGGAGACATCAAGAACATCCCAATAATTTTGGAGGGGCTGGGGCTGATGTACAGGCTGCTGTTAGCTTGTGATCTATCTTTCTTGTAGTTTAACAACCCAACATGCTGAAGTGGTAATTAGGAGAAAGAATCATCGGCATCTTTATGCAGCAGAATCTTTATGAAAGAAGTGCACATGTGAAAATACAGAAGTTTGATTTAGTAATTTTGACGAATACAGACCAGCACGTGCAATTTTACACATGTTCATCCAGCTTCCAAAGAAACTAGATAGGAGAAAGGTAAAATGAAGTATCTAAGGCTAAAACTGGTCCCTAGGACTACATAAAAGCTACATTTTATTGCCAGCATTCTCACATTTACTATGGAATACATTGTACACAGATATTTGGACCAAGGTAGTACACCAGAGACACTGCAATGTATTATTTTCTGTAAGACAGAAGATTGGGTGAGGTTTAGAGACTGAGACATGACAGATTCTGGGGACACGAGCTTTTCTTGCAAAGATTTGTTTATTTATGCATTCCTATAGATATTACAAGTCTTTGACTAAGCTTCCACCTGAACATACTGCACTTTTTACCCACAGAAGCACAGGTTATCATTTCAGAAAGCAAATGACCAAGGAAGAAGAGGGAAAGTCAGGAAATCTTTTAATTCTCCTTTTTCTGCTCTCACAGTTCCACTTTATAGACACACCGTGGATAACAAATGCAGCATCAGCCTTTTTGTATTACATTTCATGCTTCCCAAATAGAAAAATGCCATATACAATAATTAAAGGGCACATAAACAACTGATAAATCTCACAAAGCCTGACTATCAGCAATTGAAATAACCAAAGTCAGTGAGGGCTGACAAAGAAAAAATCTTCAAAGGAACAGAACCCAGCTACTATAGAAGAAATGAACCCAGAACAAAACTCAGAAATTCTTACATTTCTGGCTTGAATGGGAGGTTTGAAATAGGTAGCTCAAAGCATCCAGTATTTAGGACAAAACCTCAAAAGAGCAACACAGTGCCTCCTCCCTGAGCCCTGCTTGAGGACTTGCTCTTCAAGACAATCCCCTTCCTCTGCATTCTTGTTCCAATCTTAGCCAACTCTAGAGGCTGGAAAAGAAAAAAATGGGATGGCAAAATTTGATTCTAATAACATGATCTTCTTAGAAGTACAGACAATAGAATCAAAGCACAAAAAGAAATGTCAGCTGGTTAGTGTGACACAAGGGCATTTGAGGAGTACCTCCAACTGGCAAATTCCCGTTACTGCTTCCAAATAAAAAATAATTGAACCTGTTCCCAGAAACAAAAGAAAACAAAACAAAAAAAAAAGAAAAAAACCCATGACAACTAAAAAAAAAAAAAAAGCAACTAAACAGGCAAGAATGAATCCTAAGGTCTGTAGCGGTTTCTTTGTGAAGTGTACTTTGGGGTAAGAAGAGTTTAAGGACAGAGTTGTAGCACTAGCCTGAATTCAAGAGAAGATAAAGCAAAGGAAGCAGGGCAGCATTAAAAGATCTCTCGGTGCAGCTCTTCAAAACAGAATCAGTCTCTGCCAGAAAGCAGCATTAAGGCAGAGAACCCAGGGCAGGGAGTCCTGGCCAAAGTACCAATGGGCCTCATTAACAGAAGGAGATCAGGCACTCGCTGCCATGTAATTTTGGGTATTCTAAAATACTCTTTATTTTGAAGATAGGTGAGATAGCTTTTCTAAATTAGGCAGTCAGAAACATACAAGCATGAAAAATAACCTATTGAAACCACATAGTGGTTAGAGGAGGTTAATAGCAGGGAGAACTCCCAAGTTCAAGGACCTGATCCTCCCCATTGCAGCATCTTGCTAAGACAATGTTGGACAAGATCCTTGGAGCAGGTCACTACAGCTGTGCAACACCCCTTATAACATCAGAAAAAAATAACAGTTGCCCCCCTGAAAAGAAAAAAAAAAAAAAAATGTGATCTGCAGCACCTTCCACAATGCACACCTCACCTCACTTTACCACTGCCTTTCCCACAGATACATAACGACTAAGGGATCTCAGCGATAGATCATCAGCCAGTATACCATAATGATAAAAATTCTGTAAAATGTCACTGACTCTCCAGGAGAGCCAGGAAAAAAAAATTCTGCCTTGTTTTGTTCTGCCTAGTGACATGTTTATTTCCAAGAGCGATAGCGGCACTGTTGACCATGTATGCTAACAGCAAGGCAATCCTCTCAGGCATTCAAGACAGTGCACGGAGATTATAACTGTCAAGGAAAAATACTCCTTGTGCTACATAATGCATCAAACATTCGGTGCACTCTTGTTTGTTTCCCTCTAGGATGACATAATAGGATATTTTTTCTAGGCAGGCACAAGCACTGAGGTTAATGGTTGTTCTGTAAACATTCACAATATTTAGCCCTTTAAATTGAGAGCCAGCTAATGATATGTTCAGAGATATGAAGTTAATTATTTTCACTAACAAGAAACGCAGAAACTGCCATTATTTCCTACAAATGGCTTTTATACTCTGCATATCAAACTCAGTGTCAGACAGACTATCGTTAATGTCAGCCAGACTGTACATTCTCCTACAAGTTTGCATCCTGCAAAATAAAGCCCTCTGGGCAGGAGGAGGAGCTAGAAAGGATGTGTACAGCTGTCTTCCTCGAGCTGGGCGAATAACCACCCTCACCACAAAGGGACTGAATTTAAGTGTTAACAGAAAAAACGGCTAAAATTAGTTTCTCCAATTCTCGAAGCACACTGTCTCCTTCACAAGCTTCAAAGCCAGAGTTGTCTCATTGACCCTTTTTCCCTTTCATGTGGGAAAAATTTCATGAAGTTCATGTGACTTTAATAACTTAATTGATGAAAAATGAGACTGAAGAGCATTGCAGACTTGGTTCAGACTGTCCTTCTATCTTCATTTTATCTAGCCATCTTTGACCAAGGAGACAGACTAAGATTTTCCTGGGATTGGGTACTTCACAGGGCCAAAAGACAAAACAATTACTGTTTCATTATTTTGTTTGTTTCCTCTATTCACTTAGGACTTAATACAGACAGACTTATGACTCTGCAATGAAAAATCAAAACAAAATTGATTCAGTGTTTTTTTGAACCCAAAGAATGCAGCTGATTGAAGTTTCCTGTAACTGTAAAGCTGATCCATGTTAAAGTAGCATAAGACTACAGCCCTCAAATATGGAGTAAAATACCAATTGCACTGAAGTAAATCCACTTGAGTGGTTATAGTGTCATACCAAGCAGGCTTGGAACATGCCACTTAAACAAGGCAGGTATAAGGCCTTCAAATCCAAAGCAGGTTTGTTAAAGAGTGAGGTGACTGAGTTCTGATGGAAGTAAAAAAAAATACATGAGTGGCCAAAAACACACATACAAGAACAGAAAGTACTGCTGTGTAAAATGTCCTTAACTAGTTAGTGGTGCAACTGAAGAACAGCTTTCCAGTTAAACTGGACAACGGGATCTGGGGCTTTTTCAGATACAGAACAGAGAAGTGAAGCATGAATTTTTTTCCCTAAAGAAACTCTACAAATTCCTGATTAAAAAATGGTGAGCAGCATTCCTAAGAGATTGCCAGTAGTTAAAAATATTTGAGACTGAATAATTTGTGAAACACAGCTATCAAATTTCTTCCTCCCGTGCTTTATGATTACACCTTTCTCCTGGCTCTCTCCCCTTCCAAGGACAACCTACAAAATATACTTAAAGTCAGCGTGGTTTCTGCTCTTTAAGGCATCCAAGTTTATCCTAGCCAGACAGCTCATCTCAGAATACATTTAAGATAATCTAATAACTAATTTGCAGTAAGTCATTTGGAAGTTGCAACATGCCAACAGTCATTACACTGAAGGCCTTGATAATGTACAGTTTTCTCATTTTAAGAAACAGAGGAAGTAACTGGCAGCCTAGAGTGGGCTGAGATATACTGGGCACGCAGTGCTGAGAACTTTGCCTGTGTTTCAGAGTTCATTAAATCCATAAGGTACCTATCATCTTACTATTCTTTCCTTTGACATCCGTGAAGAGCCAAATCCAACTTTATGTTTGCCATGGTTTTATGATTTTTGGTTATTGGTATTCCACATCATAACATCATGTAGTGCACTGGGAGTTAAAGAGTTAATGTTCCAGTTCCGTGGATCATGCACAGTTCTGGGTACCCGGTTCTCAGAAGAGAAGAAGAACTACATTTCCCAGGGGACTTTGCTGCTCTGTTACCGTTTTCCACTCAGAGGGAAAGATAAAACTGTTAGCACATCACGAGACGTTCTCTCTTCTCTTCCCGTCTCTTGTCCCGGCAGCACTTCGCTTCCCATCCGTCTCACCATCAGCACTAGAGTTAGGCCTACTTAATTTTGGACACTCTCTTTCATTTTATTGGATTTATTAGTTTAAATTGTAATTATATTGTATTATAGTGTGTTATTTTGCATTCCAATATCTTATTTAGTAAATTAGTTTGTTTCTCCTCAGATCGTTGCCGCTGTTTTGTTTTTAGGCCTACCTCCCTACCCTTTTTCCCTTTTCCCTTTCCCGGGGCATGGGTCCCCCGCCCCATTAGTCATGGAACTGGGCTGAACCAGCCCGTAAACCATTGACAATGTTGATGAAGCTTTGCTGCAAGTAATACAACTCTAAGGTCTCCCAGTCACTTCTTTACACTTGCTGTCATTTTTACCAGTGTGCATGAAACGCTAGCCCATAGGTGTATGAGAAAAGCTTGTTATCAGTTGTGTTTTAATCCCTCTGACCACAGTCTAACACAGTCTTTTGTGACAAGTCCACAAATCCAACCCAATCCCCCAGCCTTGGTAGGGCAATCACTGCAGAACTGGATTAGCCAGGTCAAGTTTAGATACAGCTTTCTCACACCCAATGCTTTCTAATTATCTTTCCCTTTGCTAAAGATACCTGTCTCTACACAGAAGAGACAGAATGAGTACCCTTCGCAAATCTCAATGCCAGCCTTGGCCGAAACTACCACTGAGGGCTGAGCTTCGTTAAAGGAGCAAACAAAACAAACAAACAAAAACCTGTCCTTTCCCAGAAAAACAATGACTCTGGATCACCCTATTCACATTCACTGTGTATTTGTTTTGAAAATACTCCAAAAGGGGCAAGGTTACTTATGCCAACATTGCCAAGTGCTTGATTACACAAATGCTACCATCTGGAGGAAGAAAAGATTTAGAGGCTGTTTAGCCATAACGAACTACACTTTGACTCTGAGATATGAATGTATGTGCCTGAGAGGTCTGAGAGTGCCTGAGTCAGCTTCTGATGCTGACTAATGAGGTGACCGCCAGAGCGATTTCCAGAAATAGTGGGCCAAATCTTCACCAACTCATTTCCTTGAAATAGAAGCGGATTCCTGGCACAAGAGCATTTATCCTCTCATGTGGGGATGCAATACTCTCAGAGGGATTCTGGGCACACTAATAGAAAACATTTTCACCCTCACCACTGGCCACTGACATGTAGCGCTTCATGTTTTAAAGAACCTCTTACTCATTTCAGATAACATCACGTTCCTGCAGAGCCAAAAATGATTTTCATGAACATTCCAGCATATACTATGTAGACAGAATGCTCCTTAGTTTAGGTACTTCTAGCACCAAGGCAAAATGCTAAGCATTTCTTTTGAAATATTTCAAAACAAGTAGGAGAGTTCACAGAAATAAAAAGAAACCCAAACAACAAACCACTGTAGAATGTTACAGTAATTAGGCATCAAGCACATTGCTGCAAACTATACATATATTTGATGTAAAGCAGACTTGAACAAGAAAAGATTGCCAATGCATTTCCAAGTAATTCTTAGCTGGTATATATAAGTATCTTTGAAAGGAACACCACTGATATGTCAAGCATGTCCTGCATTTGGATTACACTGGGCTGGGGGGGCAGTACTGATGACATCAAAATTTACACTTCCAAATACCTCTGACCCTTGAGTTTAAGCAGAAAAGAAAGTAAAGTAGTAAAGAAACAGAACCAAAGGAGAGGGAAAGAGTCAGCACAGATGCTATGGTGACTTGGACTGCCAGGAAGTGCACATTTTAGTGCACTTGATATGAACACATCACTCTCGCATTAGCCTGGGTCACTGCAAAGAAGGAGCCATACAACCTTTGGCATCGAATACTGCATCTCTGTCATTCATTTCCATTTTGTTTACACTTTGATCTTTTTTTTCATTCTGCAGCTCATTTCATCTTTTGAAGTCTTTGTTACTATGGAAACAATTACAGTATTGGTCTCTACACAGCCTAGTGATACCTTAGAGCAAAAAAGAATTAACTAAAGAATCTAGGGAAAAAAGGACATAGATTTGTAATCATAAAGGACTATAGGACAGTCCATTGTCTCCCCTTTAGCTCCCTAATTCCCTGCTGATAAAGCCAAAAAGGCAGTTTAAATAAGTGGTTTTGCCTGAAGTGACATAGGGGAGTCCGCACACACACACTTAACCATGGTAGAAAATAAGTTAGTGCCATGTCAGCATTTGGAAAGAACCTGCAGCTGGGCATGGCACAGACACTTCTGGTGGAAAAGGACCTCCATGGACTTTGATACCATACTAGCAAATGGAATTTGCCCTGAATTGATCTTTGGGATTCAAACCAGATTCAAACCAACATGCAAGAGATGGCTCAGGTCAATGCTATAAAATGTTCTTAACCTTCAGAACTGGGTAGCTGCACCCAGATAGCTTTTTAAGGATTATTTTAGACTGTGTGACCTCCCAAACAATGCACAGCAACTTCTTGGAAAAAGAATCTTTTGATACATGAAGAAATCATGCCAGTTCAACTTAAGAGTAGATGTTACTGGTTTGTTTTTGGTGGGGTTTTTTTGATTGGTTGGTCGTTTTGGTTTTTTTTTTCTTTTAGTATACGCATAGGACACAATTATCCTGACATGGAAAACAGAAAATAGTTAAAAACTAGCCCCTGATTATCCATTCTGCTTAACTGCTAGCACATACTGGCTTTGTCCTGGAAAGCTTCAACCACCTTCCTCCAAAACTAATCCATGACGGAAAGAGCTAACCTTAACTTCTGCATACATCATCCAGTCAATGCACATGATTTTGCAGTCAGGATTTTATCTGTGGCCCTCTTTCCTTTAGAGGAGTAGATACAGCTGTATCACAGGAACAACAACGTACACTGTACACAGAGCCAGCTGCTTCATTCCTGAAGAATGGTAGCCATTGAAAAACCTAGCCACAGACAGAAATCCAGCTCCATTTCCTAAAGAAGCCAGAGGTGCACTCTATGGAGCTTAAAGAGAAAATCAGAAAGTTATTTGGAAGAGAAGCTGGTCTTGATCAGTAGCAGTGAGATCTTGCTGCAGCTACGGAGAAGGAAGTATTAAGTTCAACAGATGAAACCCTGCATTAATATTGCAGTACATTTACTATTTAATTCTATTACTATAATTAGAAGATATTACTAGATGACTATCAAATTAGATTCTTTTGAGAAGAACAGAAAAACCACAATTATTCCCTTTAAATTGATTATTTCAAAGTTTAATAGAGACAAAGTCTATACTTTTTTATTTTCAGAGACGTAATGATGCTTAGGAAGACTAATGTACTAAATTCTGTTTTCCTTCCATCCTTGTACTTTTTTCCCCAGTATAATTTCTCATTGTCCAGCACTAAAACAAGTATAATGTCACATGCCTTTCTACACTGAAACACTTTATTACTGCATTTCAGAGCTGTCTGTTCAAGGGTAATGGATTTTAAGGTATATTTATTACCTTCCACTATATATGCCACTTTTCTTAAAGTTCTTTTTCACTGTTACTAATTTCTAGTCTCGAAAAATATCCCCTGAGCTTTTCTGCAATACCAATATACTGAATCTTATTAACTAGTGATACTTTTTCTCCCAGGAAAAGAACTGATTTATTAAATCCCCTTTGACTTCACTGTAAATTTGGAGTGAAAAAGAAATACAGATATGAATGTGAGATGCTGGTAAAATCTGGAAACACTATAGAAATCATTCACTCGACTTTAAGTGAAAATCTCCATCAGCATGTAGAAATTCATAGTTTAGTTGGTTGTATTTGGTGCTTGACTACCCAAAGATGGAAATCATTCCTGAACAGTGGGCAGGAGAAATTCAATCCTGCCTCACAAAAATACAAGCATGCACTGAAGGAGATGAGTGCTCTTCAAATAACTCTTCTTTTGCAATAAAAAAGGGAGGAACAACTCTGGAAAAAAAGTTTAAGGAATCACAGCCTGAGATATGAGCTGAACTCCGTCTTTCTCATAAGGATCCAATCATACTGCTCTACAGAGGCTGTGTTTTATGATCCGCCATCACACTCTCAGTAGATTTATTGCCACACACTTATCAACTGGAGAGTTGTATATGCTTCCTTCATCAAAGAGCTAGAGCAAGAAATACTTTGGAAACAGCTGTAATAGAGACAAACACTTCTTAGAGCAGGCTGGCTATCAGTGGCAGTATTTAACAAAGAGTTTAACTTGGACAGAACTAGAAAACCTCTTCAGTCTCAGCAAAATCTGCTCTGTTAGGAGAGCTGAGTATCTGGTAGTACTAGTTTCAAACGTACAAAAAGTAGTTTCTGTGATTAGATTCTATTTAAAAGTGTATGATCCTATTTCACAGTGAATGAGAATGTCACAGTTATGAAAAAATCAGATTTACACATTTACCTATTTCATGTAATCAGGAGAAAAGCAAAAGCATATACACCAAAGCAGTGGGCAGAACCAGACTGTGTATGACTTGTATTACTATCGTATGACTTTATAACTTCTCTAAACTTTTAAAAGTTATGAAATGAGTTCAGTGAAATTCATACATAGGAAACAAGTTTCTGACTGAAAACCTCTATTTTGTCTCAGAAGTGATGCTACTCTTTTAAAGTAACACTGAATGTAGGGTAAGTGGTTTCTCTCACTATAAACTATAGTAGATGTGTGGACAGCAATCTCAGCTAACTGAAAGGTAGGTATCTAAACTAAAACTGAGATGAATCTGACTTAGGAAGACTGTTTCAGAAGGCATCACACACTCCAAATTTGGCACACAGGACAAAAACTTTATTGTTGTTAGCAATAAGAATACTCTGAAGGTTTCAGTGGTTTTAAGAGTGTTAAAAACAAACTAAACAACCTCCTACTTGAAAGAAAATTGATTTAGAAACTAAGGTACTGCAGAGTGAAAGTAAACAGAAACGTCACTTCAGGCTTTTTACAAAATTATGTTTTCTGGAAATGTAAGAGGGCTGCTCTGAAAGTAATGCCTCCTATTTTATTATGTTGGTCTACAGTGTGAGAGGTGGATGTTGATGGTATGGCAGTAGAGGCTGAATCTTCCCAATTTCCCATTACATGTTGTTGCTGTGTGAAAAATGGCAGCAGAGGAGGAGTCTGACAAACTGGTGTCAGACATGGAAGTGCATATGAAGCAAAAGTGTGTCACTGAATTCCTCCATGTGGAAAAAATTGCACACGCTGATATTCATGAATTCTTACTGCACATTTCTGGAGACCAAACAGTGGATGTGAGCACAGTGAGGCAGTAGGTGGTGCATTTCAGCAGTGGTAATAGTGACAATGAGTCACCTCCACCTGTGCAGACTTTTATGAGCATGGCACACAGGCTCTTGTCCATTGTGGCCAACGTGCATACCTAATGGTGGTGACTACGTTGAAAAATAGTATTTTGTAGCTGAGAATTTGCTCTATCAAACTGTTATTTTGCTCTGTATCTGTCGTACATTCCATTGAAATAAATAGGAGGCATTACTTTCAGAGCAACCTATGTACAGTAGTATGAGCAAGTTTGCAATCTAAGAGCAAGGGGAAGCATAGAAAACAGGGCTATAAGGGTCCTCAAGAGAACATCTAAATCATCTCTTGCTTCAGAAGAGAATCATGTGCTCTTAAACCTGGGTCAGACTACGATTCTGCTTTTAACACCTTCAGTACTGAAACTCCCATAGCATCCTTAGGCAAGCTATCTTTGTGCTTCGTTCATTATAATATCTGCTAGGAATCATTTCTTGCTGTTAAATCTGAATCTTTCTTACTTAAATCTACTTCACATCTATTTGATTTTCTGAATACTATATTGTCTTCTCTTTTGCACCACCCTTGAACATGCTTAAGCAGTGCTGTTGTGTGTTTCTTTAATCACACTTCGGAAGATGCAGTCCTAGTTCTGTCAATTAGTTCTTGACTGTCAGACTAGAAAACAGAGCTTTCTTCTTGGAGCTCTCCAGTGTATATTGCAGTTTGCTGCAAATGCATGCTCTTCCAATTGAGGGAATTTCATCTGAACCAAATTGCTATTCACATAACCCACGAAGATTATTCTGTGCTATCAACTCTGAAGTATTCACTACTGATTAAAGTGACCTTTTCCATAAAGAGGAATATAAATGCAGAGTGCCTCTAAGTCAATAAAACAATAGCAGGTTTCCTATCTAATTTTTGCTGGCTTCCAGTTCCACTATCTTAAAAATACCAAGGAATAAAACAGCACAACATGATCATATAGAAGCACTACAAAAGGATAAAGATGGCTCACGTGATGACACAGTCAACTTGTTCACTAGAAACATATATTTGTCAACTCTTATTTGAAAATATTTACAATTATGTAAAAAGACAGTGTTATTATACAAATCTACACTGGTCTGCTGAATTATGTAAACAAATTACAACAACAGGTGTTTGAAAGCCAGTGGAAGTGGTATTCAAACATTACTTCTTAATAAAGAGAAAACATTTCAAGCAATTATGCCATCAGTGCTTACCTAATTCATGCCACCTACGAGCAAGAGGAAAACTAACTATAGTTTAAATGTAACTCTGTCTAGTATAAACAAAAGAAAGCAAATGAAATTAGCTAATAGATTCAGAAATATGATGAGAAAAAAAAAATCACTGAATCTATTTGAAGTAAGAAAACAGTAAGTGGAGCACAGGTTTTAAAATTAGGAGAAGGAAAAGAAGGGACACATCACACTTCAATGGCAGGAGAGGAGTTCAGCATTCATATATCAAATTTCAAAATATTCAGCTGAGACCCAGAAAATGGGAAAAGCAAAATCTACAAATGCTTGTCAAACAGAACAAGTACTTATAGTTATGGGCAATTCATGTTTTGCTCAAGAATCAAAGCATAGTAGCTGAAAAGTCATCAATAAATTATTAAGTAGGTATTCTAAATAAATTCAGCAGCAAAGAAATACTGATTTTCCTTATAAAAGCAAGAAATAGAAGGAAATATATCAGGTTTCCCTTGGTACATTAATTAGTGGTCCAAGTTACATTTGCTTACATGCTAATGAATCACTCAATATCAAAAATGAATTAAAACAATAACAGCTAAATAATATACATAACAGAGGTCTTTCATTGTAAAAAAAAAAAAAATACAAAGATGGAACAAAAAACTCATTGTAGGAAATAAATTACAAAAGAAACCAGCTGTATCTTTACCAAGTCTAAAAAAAAGTTTCAGAATGGTGTCACAAAGTGAATTAAGATATTTTTAAGCCTTTTGTTAGCTCACTAAGCTCTTTGTTAGCTCAAGGAGATGTTGTTGCAAGTTTTCTCCAGTCTGCAGAAAGGAACCAATGAGTGAGAAGCAGGAGAAGGAACTGAGTCGATAAGAAACCACAGAGGCATGCAAGATAGACAAGAACCAGCTAAAAAAGGAGAGCTTCTCTAAAATGGGAACAAGGTGAAAAGGACAGAATGAAGAAGACTACTAAGTTCATCCAGCGACCACCAGATGGAGTGAGGAAGACTGCGAGCCTTCATCAGATGACCACTAGATACTCCAAACAACGCATGCGCCAAAGGAAGGACAGTATGTAAATAAATTCCCGGAAAAATGATGAATATGTAGATAGGTTCCAGGAAATCTAATGAATATGTATTAGCTAGACTTATAAGTGTATATGCTTTTACTTGACTGGTGTGCGAGTTTGGTGGGACCACCTCCCCCGCACCCAGCGTGTATGTGCAGTGCCGTAATAAACATACCTGCTTCATAACCCAACCTCAGGTTATAGAGTTTGATTCCGCAAGTCAAAAGGCAAATCCATTCATCTCTCTTCCTCTCTGAAGAGAATTACTGAGATTTCAGGAAAACACTGGAAACATCCACAGGAAAGACTTGGACATGCATGGGACAATCACCATTTTAAAACAACAATTCAAAGTAATAAAGAGAACGAAACAAAACAAAATAAAGAATTTTCCGTTTTAAAAAAGAGAAACAATAACTGTCTCTCTGCCTTAGGAACCACAGGCCCTCCAACGCACCCCCCTGCAGGCTCAGTGCGGCCGCTCAGATGATGCCAGGCCCTCTCCTCCACACCCCTCTCCTTTGGCATCAGGGCAGAAGAGATGCCACCTTCTCATGCTCCAAGGCCAGAGCTGAGGGAAAGGAAAGGACAGCCCATACAACCACAGAAACTCAATGGCTTTTAATAACTGCGTCTCCCTTGGCTGCCTGGAGGGTGTCAATATGCTTTGCTCCTCCTCTGCTGCTGTTGGCACCAGGATAGCTCCACCTCAGGCAGCTGCAGGGTGCTTGAGAAGCCCCTGCCCCAACCAGACCCTCTTCCTACATTCTTGCCACTGCCTCCCAGAAATGGCCGCAGGCCCCAACTGCCAGCCGCCATGTTTGGGACAGCACGAGGCACTCAGAATCCTGTCGCCATGGCCACCAAGCTGCCCTCAACTGCAGTCCCTGAGCTGACCCAAACAGAGATAGTTGCACTCCTGAGTCTTAGAGATACATTTCGCTTCTGAGGAAGGGATGGAGCAGCCACTTTTAAAGAAGAGGTGGCTGATGGCAAAGGCTGATGACATTGATGATGACAACGGCCACCTCGATGCTGGCACTGATCCTCCTGTCCTGTAAGTTTGCCCTTACCTGGGAGAGCCCCAGCTCACGGCCATCCTGTGGGCTCATGTGGAGCCTCCATTACCTGGTCATTCTTCTTTTCACAGCCCAGGCTCCTACGAGCCCTTCCTTCCCATTCCCCTCCCTCGTCCCTTCCCAAGCCCTCTCATCAATTTTTCACCAAGTCTTGAGGAAGAGGGCAGGGCAGGGACTGTCATCTTCGGAGCTGCTGTGCTGGGGCAGTGGGACGAGTCCGGCAGAGGGACCTCAACTGCCAGGGGCCTCAAACATCACAGGGGCGCAAGGATCCCGTAAGTTTACCCTTAGCTGGGAGGGAAAGCCCTGACTCAGGGCCATCCCGCGGGCTCACACTGAGCCTCCATTTCCTGATAATCCTTCTCTTGACAGCCAAGGCTCCCATGAGCCCATCCTTCCTGTCCCCCACCCTCATCCCTGCCCAGGGTGGGAGGAGAAGCCAAAGAAAGGACAGAGGCAGCTGCTCCTGGGGAGAACCAGACTTTGGTTCGGACAGGAAGAAGTGCTGAACTTCAGCAAGAAGATCCAGGCCAGATGCTTTGTTTGGACATTCCTTTCAAGACTGATCAATCAACAATTTAAAACAACAATACAAAATAATATAGAAGTTGAAATCGCAAAACAAAATAAATAATTCTCATTTTTTAAAAAGAAAAACAATAATTATCTCTCTGCTTTAGGAACCTTAGAGTTTGCACACAGGTTCCCGTGTCCCCTCCTTGTCTCCCACACACAGGAACGTACCCCGCAGCAGGACACGCTGCCCTCATTTCCAGCCCGAGTATCAACCACAGCACTGCACACAGCACTGAGGCTGTGCCTTTGCCCTGCCTCAGCACCCTCTGCTACGTGGCAGGGATATTTCATATCCACTTCATCAAGAAAACAGTAAAGAGTCTCTTTTGACTATAGAAAAGGTAGTTCTACAGAATCAGAAAACTCACAGCATTTCATTTCCTCTCAACAACTGACTGGCTAATGAATAGATATGCTTAAACCGAAAACAAGAATTGGCATTTGTCAGGACAAACACAGAACTAAAGCAAAACATTTTCGTTTAAGTTAATGACATATTACTTTTGGGGTACTCAGCTTTTTGCTTACAAAGTACCAAATAATAATTGTTTGGACGTAATACACAGGTTGCTCCAAAAGTAATGCCTCCTATTTCAGTCAGATGCCATTTCGTCATACTGCCCTTCTGCTGCCATCCATCACACGGCAAGAAAATGTAACGGCATATTAGTGGGAAGGTTCAACCTCTACTGCCATATCACCAACACCTGCCTCTGATGTCGTGGGCCTGCTTAATAAAATTGCAGGCATTACATCTGCAGAGCAGACCTCGAATTATTGATGATGACTGTGCAGCTTCTCTGATAAGATTCTTAACATCGACGTCCCTGTGCTGGAAGAAGGACACGGTAAGTGATGCATTGAGCTAATTGTCACGGTATTATCTAAGGGTCTGCGTCCGTGACAAGGGGAACAGGCCCGAAAGAAAAAAAAACGAGAAAAGGGGAAGGAAAGAAAAAAAAATTGCCGGCGATAAGGGCCAGCCCCCGGGCGGTCC
Source organism: Numida meleagris (assembly GCF_002078875.1). Classification (NCBI taxonomy): domain Eukaryota; kingdom Metazoa; phylum Chordata; class Aves; order Galliformes; family Numididae; genus Numida; species Numida meleagris. The sequence continues at coordinate 45,748,844 of NC_034410.1, read as the reverse complement.
GGTGGCTAAAGCGGCAGAGAAGCCGCGGAGCCGCAACCTGGGAAGACAAAGGGAAGAGGGAAAAAGAAAAAAAAAAAAACAGTGGCACCAATCTGAGGAGGAACAACTAATTTTACTAAATATATCAAAATGAGGCTAGTAAAATTATATTAGAGAGTTTACAGGCTGAAAATCTTACACAGTAAACTGCAGGAGGACCACGTGCTTTCTCCGCCGGGCAGGAAGGAACAGACCCCGCGTCTCCCACGCGGCTTCACCACCCCCTCTAACGCAAAAACCCCTGGGGAGTGCACCTCCTCCCCTCCCCCTCAGAGGGCCACACCAAAAAAAGGTAGTTTGCAGTAACCAGGGAATTAACTCTTTAACTGCCCATACCTTACATGATGTAATGATGTGGAATACCGACAACAAAAAAATCACAAAACCATAACACTAATAGAGACTCTGCAAACATCCTCAGGTTGTACTAAAGGACAGAGATACCAGGAACTGCATAGGATTACTTGAAGAGGGACCTCTTTGTAAAAAGAACCCAGGACAAGTAGCTCAACACAAGGTTAGAAACAGAGTAGCAACTTGTATGCAGGGGCAGAAATACACCTAAAACCTGCGGTCATTTCTGAGGCTTGTTCCTTGACCTGAGTAGGCAAAGCCAAAGCAAGCAGCAAGGTTCACCGTTTTCACATTTCATCCATCAGTCTATGGGCCCATCCCAGGGTCTGAGGGCTGGGGAGGGCCCAGGGCACATGGCATGCCAGGGCAACATGAGGGAGCTGCCTTTGCTTAGCTTTAAGAAGGCTCAGGGAGGATCTGAGCGTTGACTACAGCTGCCTACTGGGAGCACAGTGCATGACTTTTCTGCCAGGTGCTCAGTGGTGGAAGGACCACGGGCACTGGGCTCACGCTGGAGCATGGACAACTCCCAGTCAGGCAAAAGGAAAGGACTGCCACCGTGAGGATGCTCAGATGTGGAACCAGAGCCCAGAGAAGCTGAGGGTCTCCGTCTTCCCCAGGGTGTATCAACTTACTGAGCTTGGGTGAATCAAGGCCACAGCACCAACAATCAATCCTCTAACGGCACCATCTGCACCAGAGGCCTTCACAAAAAAGGATGAGCCAAAGGGAGAAAGGCTACAAATTGGCTGAGAGGGGACACCTGCCCCCATTAGTCCACTGGGCAGCTTAATAGTTGCTGCCATCTCCTGACACCTAGACAAGGCAGGAAAGCAAAACTCTGGAAACATCCAGGAGAAAGGGGCACATTGGGATCACTGGGATCACCTGGCTCTGTGTTAGCATAGGCACAGCAAGCCACCACCTGACATGTGAATATAGCTGGCTTCAGTCTTAGTTCAACAACAGTCTGTACGTTCTCTTGGCACACCATTGGCAATTTAGTCACAGCACAGTGACTTCCTCTCAACAACCTACTGTTTAATGAATAGTGATGCTTGAACTGAAAACTAGAATTAGCATTTGTCAGCAGAAACACATAGCTAAAGCATTACATTCCTATTTAAATTAATGACAGTAACTTCCCGGGTGGGTGTCAAAGATAATGGAAATTTTACTTTCCGGTAAATAAAAGTATTAGGGAAGAATTTACAAAACAAATGGTCTAAACAAATATTACTACATCAGAACAGTAGAATATTTAAAGACTAATGCTCTCATGAAGTTATTCTACAGCATTCCAGTTGTATTCAGGGGACTGATTGCTTCAAGGCAAATTAATACCATACAGAGTTCAGTTACTAGCACTGAGACATGACATATTAATGAATTTCAGGTAAAAGTAAATGACATAATAAGTGTGACACTGAAAAACAGAAGCAACTTTGAGGGCTTTTTTTAATGAAGGAAAACAGAAAAAAAAAGCAGGTGAACAATAGTTGAATTAGAGTGATCGTGTGAATACTTGTATTTCAATGCCTCAAGAAATTAGAAATAATACATCACAGTTCTCACAGAAGATGAAGATATTTACAGTAATTGAGTTAGGAAAGATCCCTTGTGTTATATAGGCAAAAGGGAGAAGTAGAAACCTCAAGAGTCATAGCAAACATTTATTTCCTCATCTCCATCATGTTATATAATGGCTGCTAATCCCAGTCTCAAATGAATGACTACATTTGAAACTCAGTACTACACTTGTATGTAAACAATGGAATTTAAAGAACTATTAATTACAAATTTGACATTTTAGTAAAACCCAAGCTGGACAAAGGCTATTGTACATGAAAAGTGCTCAAAAAAAGTTAGAAGAATAATTAAAGTTTATCTATTTTACCCACTGGAAAACAGACAAGTGTTGAATTTGAGCGCACTAAAAGTGAATAGTTTTCAAATTTTCATCAAAAGCTCAGATTATTTCAGAACAGAGGCAATCTTTCTTTCACTAAAGAGACTATTTTTCAGTGAAAACAAATCTCATCTGAAAATATTTCTTCATACACATAACCCTTAGAAATACATATACAGTTCTGAGAAGACAAGTAAGCAAAAGAGATTTAAAAAGCCTCCAGCACCAGATATTGTCATTCTGCATAAGCACCGAAATTTTTTTTACCAGTAGCTTCTTAATCCCATGAGCGACTTGAGCTCATGGGATCCTTTGTGGTTGCACAAGAAAGAAATCATTCTTACAGCTTGTCTATTTAATCCCTTCCATTTAAGCCTGTCAGTTGTTTTTTTTTCCTGTAAGCTTTTGAATATTGAGGTACAAGGGCCAGTTGCATGCATTCAGGAGCAAATTACCTATTTGAAGTGAAAGCACACATCCATTGCAGGAAAGTACAAGGATTGACATTAGCCAGCCTCCTTCATGAAAATATTTAATCTCAGTTAACTCATTTCTCATGAAATCTCACTTCTCCAAGTTTTTATCAGCATTTATCTTTGCCAAAGTATAAGCTTTTACTATTGCTTGCTATGTGTTTAAGATTTCTTCCCTTTTTAGTGGGCTAGATCTTAGATTTAGGAAACATACAATAGCAAGAGTTTATTTCATACTCAACTCCAAACACCCATGTTGCTTTTTTAATTTGTTTTTAAAGAAAAGAACGTTCATGAGAAAGAAGAAGAAAAGTGTCTGGAGAAAACTGGGAAAAAAAAAGTGTCTGTTGAGAAGCAGGCTGGAATTCAGCTCCTGAAAAGTTACTCTCAAGTGAAAACATACAGCTTGTGAGCTCAAGAACTGACAGGGAAACACAATTTACTCAAACCTGCATACTTTCATTACCACATTTTTTCTTCTAGAAATTTTTATAGTGACAACTGGGCTTTAATGAACTGATAAAAAGTAAGCTGTGCTTGTATTACCGGCTTAGATTTTAGAAGAGAAGAAGTAAGAGTTATTTGAGACAAAACCCCAGTGGAGCAGTGTCCAGCTTTCATGCTAACTAAATATGCTTAGTTACCATGCCAGCTTCTTGCTTCTGAAGCTTTCCAACCCTGGTGCTTGTGAGAAACACTGGCAAAGCAGCAAAGGGAACTCTGCAGGGCAAGCTGCTAAGCCCTGCACTACCTCTATAAGCCATAAATAGAGAACACATTAGCATTGGGCTTGTTAATCTGGGACACTACAGGTGCAGTGCATTTGTTTAAAATTAAAAGTACAGCACCCAGAGCAGCATGATTTATACCTCAAAATATGAGGGCTGCTCCAAAAGTAATGCCTCCTTATTTTATTGTTGGCCCACAACACCAGAGGCAGATGTTGGTGGTATGGCAGTAGGGATTGAACCTTCCCACAAATATTCTGTTACATGTTGTTGCCATGTGACAGATGGCAGCAGAGGGGCAGTCTGACACAATGGCATCTGACATGGATGTGCATCTGAAGCAAAGGTGCGTCACTGAATCCCAGAAAAAATGTCACCCATTGACATTCATCGACCCTTGCTGAACATTTACGGGAACCACACAGTGGATGTCAGCACAGCGAAGCAGTGGGTGGTGCGTTTCATCAGTGACAATGACAGTATGCCACTTCCGCTGGTGCAGATTTGTATGAGTGTGGCATGCAAGCTCTTGTTCATTGCTAATGACAACACATAGCTAATGGTGGCCACAATGCTGAAACACAGTGTTGGGAAGCTGAGAATTTGCTGTACCAAACAGTGTTATTGCACTCTTTGTATCTGTTGCAGTTTCCACAGAAATAAAGAGGAAGTGTTACTTTCGAAGCTATCTATGTACAATGTTAGCGAAGAACAACTATGAAAATCACTTCCAAAAGAGCATTTTAAGGAAAATATTACAGGATTTCTTCTTTAGAAATCTTTTACCTTCTTGAAAGTCTTATCGACATACTGGAAATAGTAAATTATAAAAAGGAACAACAGTCTATTGAAAAAAGTAAAAATAACATGAAGCTCCCATTTCAGTTATTTCCTCATTTCTCATCTTGTAACTCATACAGGTGATTTGTTCAGATAGTATAACCCTCAAGTATATTATATACAAAGCAAAAACATCAGTTCTTCAGTGAATTTTTAAACCTACCTGAATCCAATTATAATTCACATTACAATAAAGAGCTTCTGAGAATATCACTCATTCTGTTTAGCTCATCTTGACACTTTTTTCCTCCTTGGTACTCCTTATTCTATAGAACACATTGCACAGTTGAACTTGTTCAATATCTTAGTCTAAATAATCTTTGCCCTGTCAAATGGCCTTGATTTAGTAGATTGTCATCCCAGATTTGCTTGTGATCCTTTTGCTGCCCCTGGGTCTTATTACTCAGTGAATATAAATACACTTTAATACCTGTCTAGCTTTTTATGAACTAGGGTTACTAACAGAAGTTTTTTTTTTTTTATTACTGCAAAATGGCAGAAGCATTCATGGCCTTACACTACAATCATTTGCTGCTATGCATATAAACACTGGCCAAGACAATCATTACAGGCTGCAGCAGATACCCTGTTCAGAAAGAAATTTGCTAGCTGATCTGATCAGCAGATCTGTTCCTCTTCCTTGTTCCCTGTCATCCCCAGGTATTTTCTACCACCCAGAAGAGATTAGGGAGATCTGATTAAGGAGTCTTCTGGAGATGTTTTGTTAGCTCGGGCTGCAGATAAGCATCTGGCGAGGGCTGTGCTCCCAGTCCCTCTTGCTTCTGGATAATAGGAAACAGCAAGATCATGTAGGTCACCTCATTCACCACCATCAGGCATCCTGCAAGCTGGCACCTCTTTGCTGAAATAGCAGAGCAAGCACCCATCACCTGCACCTACATCATCTGGCAAAGTAGGGAGATCATCACCTCCAGTTTTAGCCAACAGCAAGGTGACATAGCTGGTACCATGTAGCTATGCCCACCCTGCAACCTTGAAACAAAGCCTGCTGACTGTCTACTTATTACCTACCAGAAAAGGGTCTGGGGAAATAGTCATCCATTAGGCAGCACAAAGTCCTCTGATACAGCCCATGCATGAAGTGATACTCACTTGAAGTGACTAGATCAGCCTGCCTTGTTTCCACTGTCCTGGCAGTTAGTGTTTATCAAACAAGCCAGCAGATGATCAGTCTCGCAAGATCTGTGAGCAGTATGTAGAGATGCACGTAGCCTTGAGCTGCAGACACTTCTGAGCCCTGGGGGCACAGCTGGGCCAGGTTAGGTAATAAATACTAATGAATGCTACTGATAGAAATCGTGGAGTTCCTGCTAATTTGTGGGTTTTATGCTAATTTATATTTTAATTTGAGCTGCCCTTGAAGAAATGCTGACTTGCTTTGTTATTTTTACCTTTATTAAAAGTATCCCATTGGGTATCATTCCTTTCCTAGTACCACAGTATATTAAAGGACACAGGACTTGCAAAGAAAGTTGTCCATAAGACCTTGTTTTTCCTCAGGAGTTTCCCAGAGATCTACGTTTCATTTACCATAGCTATGGAAATGGCAGACTAGAGAAAACAGCAGAGAGAGGAAGAGACTCCCAAAGACAGAAGGAAAAACAAAGCCACTCTGGGGTTGAGCAGAGGAGGCAGGTGCCCAAGTCACCAGAGCTGCAATAAGCAAAGCATTCCAAGCTTATTTATACACTAATGAAAGGGAAGATTCTACTGCCAGTGGATGCTGCTGATCCGTAAAGGCTTTATACACAACACTTTGCTAGGAGCTTCTCGAGCAACCAGGCTGTACTGTGAGTTCTTGAAGCCAGAGAGCTATGAAGCACCAGTGGGGTCGTGCTCCAGCCACAACTTAAAACTCAGTTTATTTTTTTTTTCTTTTCTTTTTACCAAGCAAGTCTCCTTCTAACAAGATATTTATCTGTGTACATTTATTAGATGTCATAAAAGACAATGAAGAACAAGACATGTTGCAGAACATTCTTTGATCTGTAACATAATTGCAAACAAAACAGATGCTTAAATGCCTGGGTCAAACTGTTCCCAGAGTCAAACCATTTTTCTGCACAACATGCTGATTTCCCTTCATTTTACAAATGCTCCTTCAGAACAGAAGTGGATTTTGACTTGCTGTTGCCTACAAAACTGCATATAGGCATCTCTCATTAATATCCCACAGATCCATTTTGCAGTAATAAGCATGCCCTGTTCAGGATTTGACATCAAGAGTCATTTCTGGAAATGACTTTCCCTTTGTTTATACCTCCATGTTATTTCCCTTTCAGAGAACTTATATGAGCACTGGGGTCTTAGGAGATGCCTGTCATGCTGTTAAGATAAAAGTTTATAGCACTCACACGTAAGCAGCTTTAATTCTGTATAAATCTCCTCTCTTCCTACCCTCTCATTTTGTTTAGTGTTTCATTTATAAGTAAACACAAAATGAACATTTAGGAAACAACAAACCAAGCGATTTGATACAAATCTCACTGAAGCATTTCCACAGGAACTACTGCATAGATGTAAAAATCAATATATAAGCAGATGGGAACCAGGAATAAGCAACTAACCTCTATTTCATTACACCTACAAAACCTACTAGAGTAGGACTTATGGAGGAGCAGCTAATGCCTAGAGTGTCAAAATCACCATTTCTCATTTTGAGCATCTCTTTACTACCAGGTAGTTTGTTGGGTATTAACTCTTTATGGTCTAACAGCACTGGAACAAGCAGACTCCGTGGAAATCTGAACGAGGTATTTGAGTTACCTGTTACACTGAGTTTCTTTTGGGGGAAAAGGATTTTTCCCAGTAATATTTATATGCCTACTATAGGAAAAAAAAGACAATCCTCCACTGCCTATGGGGAGTCACACTTCATTAGTGTAGTCTTATATTCTTCATCACACTCCATTAAAAATTAAGAGAAGGATTTAGCAGTTTCATAACAAAATCATCAGGCCATGGCCATCAATTATTAGGGCCAGAAGGAACTTCTACTTGAATATCAATTGTTATGCTCACTAAAGGATCAGTTTGTTAAAAACAAGGGGAAAATGGTTGGTCTTGAATTCTAGTAGTGCCAGCAATTTCAATACTTCAAAGCAAAACTCTAAAAGGTATTTATCTTTACAGGAAAAAAATGTTTTCTAAGGGAGAACGAAGAGAGCCATGACAAAAAGCTGTGAGTGATTTTATGAAGAGAGAAGGGGAGAGGGAGAACAGGAAAGGAACAGCTTAATGTTTCTAACCTTTTCCTAAGTATATAGCAGAAAGGGCTCTCGGGTGAGTCACTGTGTGGGTGACTGGCAGAGTGCTGCTGAGTGGAAGAACAGCAGGGGTGGAGGGAGATTACATGGCCTAACTGATGACTACTTACATAAAGAGGAATTACTGCACAGCAACAGCTCTCTTAGTGGTACCACTATCTTTCTGGAAAGTTGCACAGAAGCTGACTGTACACTGCAAGCTTTATTCCTTAAATTTGGCTGCCACTGGGGTTCACTAGGTAAATTTCATGCTCTATTGATTGCTATTGCTAAATTTCTGAGCTTACGTAAGTCAAAAAATAAACTCTCTTGCATTTTACCCCTTTTCCCCAGTTTCTTATTTTCTGGATGTGTGATGTTCATCACCTCTTCTAGCAAAATACAGTCATTGTCTGTATTACAAACACCCTTCTAGTGATGATTTTGAAATACGTAGGTCGCTCCAAAAGTAATGCCTCCTATTTATTTCCATGGAAGCTACAAGAGATATGAAGAGCACAGTGACAGTATTTGACTGAGCAAATTCTCAGCTACAAAACGCTATTTTTTCAACATAGTCGCCACCACTGGCTATGCATTTTCCCCAGTGATGAACAACAGCCTGCATGCCATGCTCCTAAAAATCTGCACTGGTGCAGGTGACAGACTGTTTCACAGCTACTATGTTGGCTGCTGTAACATCCATCTCTGACATCATGGGTCAAAAGAATAAAATAGGAGGCATTACTTTCAGAGCAGCCCGCCTACATTGGTTTCCAGTGATAAAAAGCCTTGCTCAGTCTTTATTTAAAACTCCAGTGTATCCAATGTACCTTGGAAATGCCTCTCTTATTGCAAAGATCTGTTTTCCATTAAGGTTTCTGTAATTGTTTTCCCCTCTCAGGCTAGAAAATCCAGGACAGTTTTTTTGGACAAAGTCCCAGTAAATTAACGAATGTCAATTTGCTTGTTCTTTTCATCCTTCCTCTTCAGTCCCAGGCAACTGTTTGGCAATTTGATTTGGACCCAGCAAGCACTTCTAAAGGAGAGTAAAATCCATTTGCCAAGTTACTCACCTTGGTAAAAGTTTATGAAATTACAGCAATCTGCCAAGTAGCTGTGAGAAGAGTCTCCTCAGTATATGTAACAAAAAGCATGCCATTCACTCTGAAGATACAGGATTATTAAAACATAAGCATATCTTTCACTATTCTGTGGATATAAAACACATTCTAATTATTTTCAGGGCAGAAGAGGGACTAAATGATTTATCTCTATACACTCCAGGCTCAAAGCAGAATATAGACTTGAATATACTAGCATCATTTCTAAAACCATGAAGCTCTCTTGCTTTTTGCTATACTTTTTTCCGTCCTGTGAATTTATTCATTGCTCATGGACAAGAACAACCATAAAACTAACAGAAAAATTAAGTATGTTGCTAACTGTGGTAGAAAAAATAATTAAGCAAAATAGATTCGTAACATTTATACAAAGCAGTGACATGTGGCAACCACTATGCTTCTGGCAAAATGACTGTCCAGCAGTACTCCTCCAGTTCTGATACCTTAATTCCTTCCTTGGAGCTAGCAGCTTCCTACGATGGGAAGTGGCCAGAAGCACTATGCCAAAAGCTGGCCAGGAAGGCAGGTCAAACGAAATAAAGGCTCATTCCTGCATGCTGATGGTTAGGGGAAGCTAATGCAGTTCTTACAGAGATACCAAAAATGATCCTAGTGAAAATCTTGGGGAAAGTCATTAGAAGTTGAGCTCTAGTAAAATTCTTATCGAAGAACCAATAGATAACGTAACAGGTTGTAGAAAATCACGAAAGTGTCTACATCAGCCAATGAAAGAAACAGGATAAATATCATTTCAGAGCCTGTGGGATACATAAAGTTGTTCATAGGGCCAGAATCACCTGTCATAAGTCCCTGAACCGTTCTTCCCAGACTCCAGCACCTTCACTTCCAAAGTTTTAAATCCCTCCAACAGCCTCTAATCCCTTTTGTTTTCCTGGAAGCACTCTGAAATCTTCCTCAAAGTATTTCTGAGGAGCTGTACTGGGAAATGCAGGTAAATGACTCAGACAGCTGTATAAGTGTCACAAGAGTACAACTAAATGCAGAATAAACATCAGAGAGGGAGATGGCCATGTTTTCGTGTTAAAGAGAAAGGCTCTCCCATGCAGGTATCTGTAGAAGGCAATAAGTAAGAAATGAGGAGGGAGCTAGGCCCTAAATTATATCACTGAACAAGGCTAACAATAAAAGGTAATTTAATTCTTAAACAGCCAAACTTAATCCCACAATTTAATCTACTAAAGAGCTAATATCATTACAGTGAGCTTCATTTCCAGTTAATGGACTTTTTTTCCCCATCATTTAACTTGTACTATCTCATATAAATATATGAGCTACGTATCTTTCTCATGTTTATAACCCCTTAAATGTCAAAAAGTAAGTACAGACTATTTTATTTCCATAATTGTGTTTCATTTGTAGATTTCAAAGCACTATCCACTGTCTCAAAAGCTTTATTATTCCTATTTTACATATGAACAAGCTTAAACACGGACAGTTTAAATGATCTGGCTCAGTATCACATAGCAAGCTGATGGCAGTCAAGATCTTTGGTTCTTGGTTGATCAGGTTGTACCTCTTCTGAGAAAATAACAGTCAATAATGGATTGTGTCATATGGATTAGTTATTGCATACAAAATGCAAGTGTCTGCTGCTCCAGATGGAAGCTTCACTAATCTCTTCAAACATAGCTCAGCAGAGAAAAACACTTCTCAGTGCTCGCTGTTCCATTACTTTAGGAATGAGTATAAAATGAAACGCTTGTCTTCAACTAGATAGACATCATCATAGTCACATTTCATGAAAGGCTAAATTTATGGCAGGTTGCATCCTCACTGAGTTGGTTGGTAATTAATGTCTGTGGAGGACTTCTGGGCGTTCGCTGGAAACTTGTATGGGAAAACAATAAAAACTGGTCTAAGTCTGCTACACCAGGTTCTGAATTACCAATGGAAAAGTTTTAAGGGTCTGAAAACTGAATAAAGTGCTTTAGCTAAGAATAAAAAAGTTTTAAAAAAAGTAAAACAATACAATCTTCAAAAAGTAGAGACATTCCAGAATTGTTTATAAATTGTTTGAGACAGGCAGGAAGTGCAAAAGTTTTAGGCGAAAAAAAAAAAAAAGAACCTTACAGAGAGCCTGGTCCAATAAATATAACTACACACAGAAGTTGATATCCACATTAACTTTCTGCAAAATTTTCACTTCTTGTCTGTTGAAAAGACCTGACTCTCAGGCTGGACAAATCCAAGCCACAGCACACTGCCATGCAGTCTAGACTGGAAGGAATTATCATGCCTTTGTTGTAGTTCATCCTGATGAGTGCAGGAGAACTAGTGATGCAGCTGGCCAGAGAAAGTCCTGTGCCATTAGTAAGCAACCTGTCTAAAACAAGTTAGCACTATCACTAGTGCTAGAGAGAGTAGCTTGAGTCATTTAAATCATACCTTAGGAGGGTCACGGCATTAAACCTGTGATACATATGCTGGCAATTTAAATCAGTTCATTTTAATAAACTACCATTATTAAACTAGAGACTATTTAATTTAGCTGAAGGATATAAAATTTCAGTCATGCTTGCTACTCCAACAAAATTTAAAGATGTCACCCGGGCATTTAAAGTTGTTCCCGTTTAGCTTTTAGGGTTCCTCATACAATATTGAGGTATCACTCAACTCTGCTTTAGTTTTCTGTTTTTACAGTGTCCTCAAATGGAGAAGAAAGAATATAGTAAAAATAAAGTCTAGGAGCATTCAGATCATTATTCTCACTAACCAATACAATCCACTCTGTGGGATGCTACTAAGAAAACTAAATCACATAACTAAATTAGTTTAACCCCCTTCTTCCCATGACCAGGAAAGAAGAATTACAGCTTGGTAAACAAATGATTCTTGAAATGAAAAGCAAAGGAGAAGAACCACCTGCGATCAATCACAGAATGACTATGAGCCAGTGAATGGATTTACCCTGGAACAAGAAAAATATAATCCCTGATGTAACTGGAAATGTATTTCCAGTTGAAAGAGAAAGATTAACCAGCATCCTGAGATGCCTGGCATACTGAGTGTAATTTTGGTCATTCATATTCAAGAAAATAGTGAATTTACACTGGGGTAGTAGCAGAGAAGGGCAACAAGAAATTCAGAAAAATGACAAGTCTGTCTTACAGGAGGACCAAATGCTCCATTTGGTCACATGACAACTTAAGGGAACTATTACTGCTCTCTCTCTGTATGTCTGTAAAATTACCAGATAAAAGCTAATAGGTAGCACTACCAGTCAGGTGCATAAATGAGTGGTGAACTGCATTTAGGAAGCACCTATCAATGATTGAGATTCAGACTAGTGGGATATATCAAAGTAATTCTGCAGGGGCCTGTTCTGGGCCTGAGGCTAGTCAGATTTACATTAATGGTTTGGAGAAGATGAGCAAGAAGTGCTCATTTAATCTGCAAACTCAGCAAGTTGGAGGGGTGGCAAGCATATCACAGAACAGGAACTGAATTCAAAACTGTCTTGAAAATAGAACATTTTGTCTAGTGTAAGAAAAGGGGTATAGTTCATTAAGAGAAAAGCAAAGATCTATACATAGGTAAGGATAATCGGCTGTTTATGCACCATATGGGGAATGATTAGCATTGGTACTGTAGAAAGAAACTGAGACATCTTTACAAGCCGAACATGAGACTAAAATTTGTATTAAAAGTCCATATGGGAATGTGGAATTATCGTCTGTAAGATGAAGCAATTCTGCCTTATCAGTAAGGCCTCGGCTAACATACAATTAATATAATTCAAGAAGGATACAGTCCAATTAAAGGGAGCCTGAAAGACAGTGAAGACAAATTTTAGACAACTGGAAAAAATATCCCATAAGGAACTGTTGAAGAAATTGGGTTATTTAGTTTAGAGCAGGAACAACAGGGGAGAGACATGATAATACTCTTTGAGATGTAGCTCTATAGAGAAAGGGATAAATATTTGTCCACCTTCATTAGAGATGGAAACTTCAGGAATCTTCTGCCAAGAGCAATGTAGACAATATTCCCACCACCAGGGAAGGGAATGAAATCCCATTCCCTTCCTAACACATTCACCCAGTCCTCTCAGTAGCTGCAGCTCTGCACCCTTCAGCACTGACTGATCACAGGCTCTCCATAGAGAAGAAATATATGGCAGTCATGCAATCATTTGGGAAAGGCTTGAATTAATTCTGCCAATTTCCTTTGGACTCCTGAACACTTCCCATCTTATATTTTGCTTTTCTCTCATCTTCCTTCAAAATGAATTCTGCACTTTCAGTTGAGATGTACCAACCTCTGCTCTGAGATCCCAACTGAAGAGCCCTTCTCAAGAGTCCAGGAGTGCTGCTCTCTAAAGCATTAATGCTTGCCACTCCCTCCATTTCTGTGCCACCAACTTGTATGTGACAGCCCTGCTACTGCAATCTGTACCACCAAGTGAACCCATCCAGCCTGGCACCATCAGAAGCTCCTCTAAAAGCACTGATATGGGGCACAGTGTCATAGGACGTGATTTTCCAAATCAGTATATGGATTAGCTTACCAAATGTGACTGACTGGCTCTCTACAAACACCTCTGAAATGACAGTGTGCAAGCTGTAGCTGTAATTAGCCTTCCTTTCAAGGCCTTCATTATGGCTATGGGGACAAACTCCAATTCAGGCAGTCTGAGAACATGTGCAGTAGGTTTTTGTATTTTTCTCAGCTCTCATTGTGATGGCCAGTCTAACAGATGAGTGTCTTTTGATCTCTTTCTCTGGTAAAAACAGCCCTATCATCACCCTGGGGGAGCAAAATCCTCTCCAACAGCAACAAACCTGGCTATTAGTAGGGATCTGAATAACTATTTTGCTTTTCCTGCTCTCCTGCCAAAAACTCCCTTTCAATCTATCTCATTTCCACGTAACCCTTTATAAAACACCCACACAGTAGCATGCCTCTCAATCATCCAAACAATATTGATGTTTCCCAATTCTCTGCACATCCATTTCCTGATGCAATTGTGCAAGCCACCATGAAGCCAAAGGCAGTTAACAGCAAAGATCAGAAGCAGCAAATTATAAGTGTTCTCCAGTTTCTTCCAATAAATATTCTATTTCTCCTGCATCTTTAGATTCAATATTCAGTGACAAATGCCTGTCTGGGAAGAACTCTGGTAGTGTATTGTTATAAGAGGTACAATAGTGACTTAGATCTGCTGAGGACCTAGCAGAGTTTGACAGGACACTTTAAAAGAAGAGATCTAGTAATTCTGCTCTCTGAACACTAGAACTAGGTAGTTTAACATTGGCTATATGCAACCATACCAGAGATTTCTTTCACCACCAATCCAATTGGCTATTGTCCAGCTTAGATGGGGCAGCTCCTGTCAAAAGTCTGTACTGGGAGACAATTCAGCAGAGAAGCAAACCATCCCCAGCACATAGGTTAGCACTGCCCAGAGAAGGAACAAATAAGAATGTGATGAATGCATCCCTAAAGGTCCTATCTATTTTTTTCCTCAAGCATGTTAAATGCATTTGCAGCTCTGTTAGAAAGGATGCACGCAATGGTGTCTTGTGGCCTCTTTTGCATTCCATGTATTTCAGCCACAAGCACCATCACTGGGAAGTTCCATGGCGTCTCTATCCAAAGAATTTCTCCAGGAGAAGCAAAATGCAAAGGAGATGTAAGTAAGGCTTGATTTAGAAGACAGGTTCCCTACATGAAGCAGTTAAATGATTTCTAAACCCCTAAATATTCTCAAATCATCAGATAGGCTGATATATAGCTCTTTTTCCTATGGCTTCAGGATTCTTATTATTTTGCCAAATGGCTTATAATTGCAAAACTATCTCATCTCCAAACTCCATCACATAGTTTTGTGGCTAATGGCATCCACATCACAGAACAAATGATTAAATTGACAAACCCTTCATTCAGATGTACTCTAAGCACTGTTGGATGTACCTGGAGCTGCATTTACAAAACCATTTGTCATGTCAACCACCGCTACAACAGTTTTCTCTTGCTTATAAACTTTCTATCTGGGTGAAACAAGTCTCAGAACAGCATGCAGCTAATATCAAATATTTTAGCAGTTTACAGCCTTCCAGTGGAGCTCCAAATGTTTGAAGTCCCTGGGCTGCAGGGTAAGGTAGCCACTGATGTGGCTAATATCTAAATATTTTTCATCAGGTAACTATTTCAGAATTAAATCATCAAAAAAAATTATTAAAAAAAAAAACAGAAATTTTAACAACAGACTAACTGGGGTAGTGAAACATATACCAATCTGCTTAGCTGCTGTGAAAATGAACTAAGCTGACATGTATCACTCAAGTGAAACATAAAAATAAGAAAACGGAGCCACTGATACAAGCAGGGTTTTTAGCTGCAGTGAATGAGAGCAGAGCTTGCTGATATACTTGCATGGAAGCCTCAGTAAGAACTGAAGGTTTCTTATGTAACTTTAGAGAAGAGAAAATGAATTAAAAGAAAAGGCATTGTAGGATGTTCAAATGAATATGAAGCAAAAGGAGGCAGTTAGGCTAAGTGGCTGTTTAGCTACAGATGCAAGACTAGCAACTAAAACAGCATCTTTGACTGTATGCAGCATGTTTACTTATGTAATGCAACAAAAAGGCTTCTCTAATGTTGGCTTCTTCTGCAGCTCAATGGGAAATTACAGCTTTTGCCTCAGAAGTGTCATTTTAGCTGGTCACCAAAAGTTCCACTCCCTAATATGATAT
Organism: Numida meleagris; assembly: GCF_002078875.1. NCBI lineage: Eukaryota > Metazoa > Chordata > Aves > Galliformes > Numididae > Numida > Numida meleagris. Next base: position 45,733,395 of record NC_034410.1, on the reverse strand, counting down.
GCAATGCTTTGGCAGTATTAACAGCAACTTTCTTTGCTCATCTACCTCCTAGAAAAAAGAAGACAACCATATTCACTTAAGCTAAAACATTTTTCCTTTTCTCAGTTAGGATAGATACAGATAGATGTTCTCCCACTCTTTTCCTTTGGATGAATGGTAGCACAGTGTTTCCTATTCCTTGTATGGCTGCAGCATCCAGCTGGGGAGACAGGAAGATTAAGGTGAACATGACTCCCTGATGGGTATTACCACAAGAAATGGTGTGCAGCTGACATAGAAGTAGGTGCACCACTGAGGAACCTGAAACATACAGATACTCACTTAAAGGCAAGAACTGCTGTTTGGATCAGACGTACACTTGACAAATCACTTTCCTTGACAGAGAACACAGAAATAATTGATTGGAAATGTGTGAAAGCAAGTAGTGCCATGCTGTCAGGCAGTGATGGATACCACGCTCAGCAATGCTCTTGTATTTAGGTCTAGACACCTGCAACCCTTACGCTTTACTAGATTATAATGATCCTTGTACTAATTAGAGTGAGGGAGAAAGGGTAGGTCAAAAGGTACAGAAGGCATTTCTATATGCTTAATAAAGCCCCCCAGTCAGCCCCAAACATATCCTCGCAATTCAAAGGCTAACTCAAGATAAGTATTATTTGGCAGCTTGAAATTTTTGAGGCCTCAAAGCTGCATTCCTGTATTTTGTTTCTTCTAGATTTGCTGCAGTAAAGCAGAGGAGGAAGTTCTCCCTCCCATTCCTTAGGCTGGCTTTCTCACCCACTGCCTCTGACCCTTGAGCAAAGTTCATTCTTCCACCTCATGCTTAAAGGGGCCTTCAATGGATGCAGCTTTCCTTCTACTGTAGGTATTTCTTTCCCACTCATGGACTGAGCTTGCAAGGTTTTGGAGATAGAACAGAGTGACTAATTTTTACCATGAAAAATGTGAGACTGTGAAATTGCCATCTGCTACCTAATTCAATTGTACAGCATCAGAAAGTAAGCTTGCTTTATAATTCCATTATTTGAAAAAGTGCTAGCCAGGAAGATATCCTGAAAGTCACCTGAAAGGAAGGTATCCTGTAAGTAATTAATATCTTCCTGTTAGAATTACTTTGTGTAATTATCAGCATTAGCACTTTGCCACAGATCTGTTTGTCACACGCATTTCATTGTGTTTTTACCCTTTCCCCCTGGAATCGTAACATAGTCCTCAATTTCACTGAAGAGGTTACACTGAGGAAAGGTAATCATTTCTCTTTTTTTCTCTCATCCTCTAAGAGTAGGATTGAAATCGCAGGAAAGGGGAGCATACGAAAATACTTTTTACTGAAAAAGGTAATCTGATTACTGAGGCGGGATACCTTCGGACACTGCACTCAGCTTGTTCTAATATTAACTAGATAACATTATTTTTGAAGAATAAAATTGCAAGAGGGTCCAAAAAAGGTAAAAAGAAGTTTAGCAGCTCACCAGATTTCAGCTGGTATTTTAACAGGCTGAACTGTAAAACAGTTCACTGCCACAAAATCATTAGGAATGCTGCTTTACATCAGGCAAAGACCAGCCTGCCCACAAACAGCATGATGCTTCTTTTCTGGGGGAGGTGGTGGAGTATGGAGGTTGTAAATCTCAAGAAAACACACTAGTAACTGAATAAAGATGCCACTATGCATATAGCAAGGGTATAAAAATAGAAGATATTCACAATTCGCACTCAAAATATAGGAAATAAAAGAATTATCCAAAAATTGGCAATCAAACACAACCAAAAGCCAGCCAGACTTACAGTTTGCTTATAGTATTCTTGACAGAGACTTATTTTTTTATATTTGCTTCTACAAATCTTTTTCTTTTTTTTAGTTAAGGTGTCTGTCATTTGTAAGCAATTATTGATAACAATGACTTTATGGAAGAATAAACTGGCTGAATACTCATGCCACTGGAGTTATCAGCTTAGGCCATATTGGGATTTATGGTGATTTTCATCTCACAGTTGCTGATTTTTTTTTTTTGTTTAGCTTCACTGACACCAGCAGAGATCCAAATTATGTCTTCAATAAACATTGCTGATGACTTTACCCCACTGCAATCCTCCTGGTCCACGTCACAAAGAGAAAAAAAGTCTTCACAGCAAACCCTGTTCCTAAAAACTTCCAGTGAAGGAGAATCTTCTCAGGTAAATTATGCTTCAGATTTCCTAACAGAAGATTTTAATGACTACAGAACCTGAAGACAGCTGGCTGACACTTCTGTACCTCCATTATGACTAAAATTTCCCAAGTATTTTTTTAGCTTTAGCTTAAACTGCTACTTGGAGGGGGAAAAAAAAGTCTCACCTTTTCTTCATGCTTCTTTTCACTAGTTATCCTATGACACGTTTTCCCTTTCCATGCCACACACATAGTTTTAGGGTGAGTTATCTGCCATTGGGATCAAGGGTAGATATGGGAAAATTTTTAATTGATATATTGAGATATTAGAAAATTATTTTTATTGCCACTCCTTACTGTTGTCATAGTTTCCAAATACACAATTATATTACTAATGTTCTGCTTAACACTTCTAATGAGTACCTGCTGTTCCCTGTGGGTCACTGTTTTTTGGATTTATTTTCTTTTTCCTAACAAAACATAAATTGAACCACAGATTGCGTTTAGTGATATTAACTGTTAGAAATGACTGTTCACCTTTTGCTCTTTATTTAACATTTAATTTTCATGAAAAATCCGCTTATGCTAGAAAAGAATCAAAACAACTCCTTAATTAGCAGTTCTCAGCATCCAAACATCTTATAAGGCAGACTAAGTGGAAAAAAGCAAACTGAAAAAAAACAAGTTCAAAACAGAGCAGGCTGATTCAGTAATTCATAACAATGAAATAGGACAGAACTTTCTGAGTATGAAGAAAAACATTCTCTTCCTGTGGCAACAAAATAAAGAGGAGACAGACAGAAAGCTCTTCTTTCCAGAAGAAGGATGTGAAGGCATTTTGATCATGCCCACCTCAATTCATTTAAGACAACCAGATTTAATAAATTCTGTCTTTCCTTCAAGCCAACATAAAACATGACATGTTCATAAAAAGAACTTTAGACCACTCTTCTCAAAAAAAGCAATATCCTCTTAGCCTGCTTGAATGTATGATAAAGATCAAAACTGGTCAGTACTCTCTAATAAATTATTTTTTCATTGGAAAATGCTGATTTGGTGACACTGAACTATAGTGAAGTATGAGAGATTTAACTGACAAGCTTCTGAAAGAACCAGCTGAAGTGTTTCATTTAAGCAATATCATTTCAGCTAATACAATGAAAACTTTTTTTTCTTGTTCCAGAAAACTCAGATTTCTTTTGGGATCCCCACCCCAATGAAGCTTTGTTTTCCTCTCCATTCAAGGTGCACTTTTCAATCACATAGTAACTGGGCAGAAAGTTTTGGCCAGTTCTGATCTCAGTAATATCTTCATTTCTTAAAATCTTCTCTAAAGGACACTTTTGCTATGTTTACATAATGAAGATCTTCCTCACGAGCATTGCCACCAGTGGCAATAATTCGCAGTTAATCTTACAGCTTCTACATAGCATCACACGCCCTGTGACATTATGCACAGCAAGCACAAATGAAAGCTGCTAATGAAAGCTAAATGAATGCAAAACACTCATCTGGAAAAAGGATCTTGTCTGTTTAGTTCACCTGTCTCTTCTTTGACTATTAACTTTTTAATCTTGACAAAATTCAAGCAAATTTGACTGAGGAGGAGACTTCAATCATACTGAATTTTTTCATTAAACAGGCAGATTGAAAAGGAATCTGTAATCAAGGAAATCATTGGATTCTAAGAGTGCACCTCGTTAATCAGCAGAGAACCCATAGGGCACCCTCAGGTATTCTAACCACAGAAAAACCCTCAGTCAGAACTTTCACTTTCTTACTTTCCTGACTGACACTTCAAGTCAGAGAGCTTTGGAACAGTCTGCAGGATGCTACTTCCATAATTCCACTCTTCAGGAGAGAATCCATAAAGTGAGCTAATAAACTCCTTGCTTGCAGTTACTGGAAGTCAGTGCTGTAGCATACTGCTTTGCGTTACTGGCTCTTCCTATACTGGCAGACGTTCCGCTTTGACAAACAGAAGAAAGGGGAAATGGAAAAACGCAGTGCAATGCTGATGTGAATAACTTCTAGTGGCTTCAGATTATAATGATGCCTCTTTTTTGTGCCTCCTAGAAATAGAAGGAAATTGCTACTGTATGGCTACAGTAAATCAAGGAACAGATGAAGATGCTAGAAATGGTAACATGCTGAGATGTTTTCTGCATGAGGACTGGGAGTGCAGATTCATACTGATGACATATATTCACAAAGTAAGCATGGAGGGCCTTGGCATGATCCTACCCATGAAATAAGCAGGAAGGAGCAGGTGGTGAAGCCGAGTCTTGCTCAGCGATGCCAAAACTGAAGAGATGGAGCATTTCTGCTGACAGCAAAAGAAAAAAAAGCAGAGGAATCTGCCACTTAAAAAAAAAAGAGACAGGGAGAAGGTTAAATTTATTAGTTCATGGACTAAAACTATCTTCCTATCACCCAGATGAGATATATTTACCTAAATGTCAAGATGTACACTGTAGACTTCAGATCAGTATGGGCTGCTGAAGTCAAATGAGAGTTTCTGAACTCTGTTGACCTTTGCAAACCTTGTGATTTTCTGAAATACTTTTATCAATTTTCTTTACAAATATGCTCATATTTAGAAAATATATTTTATATATACATTAAATCCTTTTTATCCTAGCCTCTTGAATAATGCATCTTCAAAGCACAGGAAACTGAGCCATAAGAAGGAAACAGATCATAGATTACTCAGGACCAATAAATTTATGAACATGGGTTGATCTGAAAGTAATACCTCCTACTTATTCCCACAGAAACTACAACAGATACAGAGAGCACAATAACACTATTTGATAGAACATATTCTCAGTTACAGAACACTGTTTTTCAATACAGTCTCCACCATTAGCTATGCCTTTTCACCAGAAGTAAACAATGTGTTCTTCCACTGTCATATTTCTCAGTAGTAGAATAGTTCCAAGAAGGTAAACTAAATCACTGTTAAAACTGTTACAACTATGTAATCCCTGTTGTATTCTAGTTATGTCTGAGGCAGCATCTGTCCTACTGCAACATCTTCACAAGGACTGAAAAATGATCAATTAAAATGTATTAGGTGTTTAGATAATTCATGATATGTAGCAGAACACAGCATAGTCTCTTGGCTGAACTGTTGCCCGGAGTAATACAAAGTAAAAATCAGTAAGCATTATTTCCATTACCAGAACTGGCAGAGCTGACAATACATTGTGCAAGCTTATTCTTCCAGCAAGAATTGGCTTTTTTTTCCAGTCAATGCTTCTAAGATTGTGAAATAAAAGAACTTGTACAAATTTAAGTACAAATGAATAAACAAGAATCTGCAGGTTACACTTTTTGTATATTCTTGCAGTTGCTTTTTATGAATAATTTCATTATATCAAGATGAGGTTAAATGCTCTGACCATAATATCCTGCTTTCAGCATGCACCTCCAGTTGTTCTGATTACATGAAATATGTAAATGTATGTTGATTGCATTTCACTGTGAAAGAGAATACAACTGTTATGGAATTAAAAAAAAAAGATGTTTAAGCTTTTTTTAAAAAGAGATCATCTGCATCTAGTTTTCATGTAGCCTTTTATCACTGAAAGTTGATAAAACTCGTAACTACAGCGCTGGCCTAAATAAATGCTTATCACTCCATCTTGATATGAAAGGTGGCTGCATCCCACAAAAGCTGCTCTTTAGGTATGTTTTAATACTGACAGACCCATCTCCTTCTCAGCAAGATGTATGTTTCCCTCTACTGAAGTTTTAACCAATACAAGAATTTGTTGCTGAGGTTATTTAATGAGGAAAGCTTACGTGGCTCAATAGATAATGTACATGTGTCTATGAATCTATCAGGGTCATAAACACAGCCTCTGTAAGGCAGCATAATGGGAACGTTATGGAAAGAGAAGAGTTCATTCAGTTCATATCTCAAGCTTTTTTTCCTTCAGCTTTTTTTCCAGAGTTGTTCCTCCCTCTCTTACCACAAGAAAGGGGTTATCCGAAGAACATCCACTTACAAACTATTGAGAGGCCTGGTGAAAATGGCTCTACTTGTTTTTTTCACGAGCATTATGGAATATGTTCTATATTTTGGGAGTCAAACAATAAATACAATCAGGTAAAGTTTCTTCATTCTGATGGAGAAGTCAGAGAGGAATCTGCTTCTTCAGTGACTCCACATTTTACCTTTATCTTGTGTCCAATTTCATACCTCTAATTTGATACAAATCCCCACTCTCTGAGGAGCCAGAAACAATACCATTACACAAATAGTGTTGGGATGAGGCTTATTCTGAGAAGAAAGTGTGGCACTTGCTAAGTAACATTTTATCTAAGAGCAATATTAATTTATATTGCTTTTTGCATCAGAGATGTTCCAGATAGCTTCCAAGCTACAAAGGAAGGTCTACAGAATTTTCAAAATAATTATACTGAGAGTTTTTGTAAACATGCTGAAAAAATAATGAATATAGCTTATTACTTATTGCTTTTGAACAAATAGTTGAAAAGAGGTAAGATGAAATGCTAATGCAACTGTACTGTACTTCCAAACAATTACCAATTACATTTAAAAAAATATGAGAAGGGAAGAAATCAGTTTTGACAGAACACGTTGCACATCATTTGTTTAGCATCATCATTTGCACTTGGAAAAAAGAGATTATTGACCACAAATCTATAATATCCAAGCAATAAGATATCAGCAAACACATTCAGTAATCCTAGACCCTCTGAAAGGCATCAGTAATTCAACATCCAACAGTCTCTTTTCACTTTTCCAAACAGTAGAATAATATAGATGTAGAATCTATTGTAGCCATAACAGTTAGCTCCTACATTAAATACTCCCTGCTTAAATCCACATTTCCAGCCAAGAGTACACCACAACCATGCAATGTCAAGAACTGTTTTTTGCAGTAGTTTTGCAACACCAAGTTTTATGTCTAATTATTTTTGCAGTAAGTATGTTTAAACAGTTGAGCTTAGGACATTATTAACTGCCACTAGACAGAGAACTGAAAAAAACTGTATGTTCAAGGCATGAATACTGGTGAAGGATAAATATACTTCTACTTCATCATCACCTGGTTCCAGGCATACAAGAGCGCAAATAGTAAACTGAGGGTGGTTTACCCATTACTGTTAAACTCAAGCCTCATTTACTAGTAGAGGGAGGCATAAATGAATAGTAAGGCTGTATTAAGTGAGCTAGGGCTCTTCTCAGCCCTCCACACCTACAAAATCCAGTCACACAATCTCAGTACAACACCTTCAACTCTTTTTTGAACACTGGACTGATACAATCAATTATTCTAATCATCCATGACTATTATTGATTGCAAGGAAAGAAGAAAATCTGATTAAGTTTTGTGGAAAAGAGTGCGGAGTCGAGGCAAAGGTGTGCAACCTGAGATGCAGTTGAGAAAGAATTTATGGATAGAGAAAGAGGTTTTGTACTGAGATACTGGGCTGCATGCAGCTCAGCTGCTGTTTCTCCCTTTTCTACATATCTGGTATACAGCAGAAGCTCTATTTCAAACAGGTTCTTGTGTGTACAGTACACTAAGGCAGATATTGTTACAGGGCAGATTTTGAGCAACCATGAATCATCACAGCTTCACTAAAGCCAGTATAATCTCTTTACAAAAGGCTTAGATGCTCAACTAGATGAACTGATGTCATGGTAGTGAAATCAATGACTCATGACGAATGAGTTAGTGCAGGTTTATGACAACAGAAGGACTGTCATCCTCACTCTCCTTCTTCCTTCCTAAATTATCTATCAGTCACGTTCAAAGGTTATAGTGAGGCACATCAAGATGTAATTTTTGGTAAGCATATGCAGGCACACTGAAAAGAAAGTGTACTACCTGAGTACCAACACTGATTCCAGGCACAGAGGAGTCTGCTCCTCTTAGTGCTTGTCATTCATTTAATCTGAGTTCACACCTCATCCTTATTTGACAGGGCAGAGCACCAGGGCTGCACTAAAAGTGACATGAATTTAAAGTCAGTGTGGGGGAAGAGAGAGGGGAAGTAAGGTTAGATATTACCAGAAAATCCTTATTAAAAGTCACCCACTTCTACCAACAACCTCCAAAGTTAGCTAGAAATTCGAAATTTCTGGTAAAATAGAAGAAAACTAGTTTTCTGGAAACTGAACTCCCACAGCATATTCCTGCAATTGAATATTTTGAAAGGTCAAAATCCAAATAACATTTCACTCCAGTTGATCACAGTGGAACATTTCCTCAGTATGGCTTCAAGTAAGTTTCCAGGTGAAACTAATATTTGGGCACTTTTAAAATTCCAAAAAGCAATGAATTCCAGTTCCTTTCCAGACTTAACATAAACATGTTGAGACACCAGGAAACTAGAAATCAGTTAATGTTGGCTCTGTCTCTAGTCCGTTAGAACTGATGTCTAGAAGTCACCTCTCATCTCACTGTATCTTGAGCTCTAAGAAAAAAATACCTAGACTTCACCAAATTCCCTATGTTAAGCAGTAAACAATGTTGTCTCATAGGAGTTTTACATAATTTTAAAATCAGAATACACACAGAATAAACACAACATATCAGACAAAAATATTATAACATTTTGTTGCAGCTCTTTTCCCCCCACTAAGAGTTCTTACACATGGCATTTGGGAGGAAACTGGAAGAAGTGGTTTTTCATTCTGCTTGCTACTCTGATTCAGCAGCCCAGCACTTCTCTGGGATTATGCTTGTGAGCAAGCGAAAGCAGAACACTCTCAGAATAGAATTCTTCTGTTACATAATTCACACCCAGTTTTCAAAATTACAAATGATCGCTTAGTTCAGAAGGAATGTGTATGTATCTGATGAATTAAATCCCTCATTTTACTAAATTTGGAGAGCTCAGGCTTTGTTAAGACTGTTTCAACTACAACCCCCAGCTGAAACAGCAGTAAATCCACTGAAGACTTGCATAAACTGAATGTATAAGCAGCTCTACTTGCTTTTGAAAATGGTAGAATGTTACCCATCAAAAACATGGTTAAAGAAATCTGTGGTACAAAGCATTGCATTGAAGTCTGTAGTACAGACCATTGCTACACAGTCAATATGTGACCAGTTGGTTCTCAGCACACTACCAGGTGCTTTCAACCATTGCTTACTTAACTTGGACCTTGGATAATTTATAGCTAGAGTTATTGCATAACACACTCTGATGCAAGTGTTTATTTCATAGAAATCCTCCCCACAAACGCAAAGGACAAGTAAGACTTCGTATGCAGGTTCTCAACATTAAATCTGTAGTTTCAGATCAGATTTAAGGAAAAGTATTTGAAACTCTTATTGAAAGTTGTGTGAATGGGTATCTTCTTATGTGTTTTCCTACAAACCATGGTAGAAGCATTTCACGATTACTGACTAATATACATACGTCATTCTACACAGTGTAAGGTAATATCATCATTTGCCATGTTAAAGTGAGGGTCTGACAAGGAAAAAATAAAAGTCTTGCTTTGCCAGAAATACAAGACCTACCTAGATACTAAATGCCTAGATTTATTTACTTTTTTAAAACCAAAGGAAAATTAAAACTTATTGTACACATTGAAACAAACCATCTACTGTGATGTAGCGTGCAAATCTGCAAAATTTAACTTCTTTTTAAAAAATGTTTATTGACTTTGATCTTGTCATGCTTAATAGATAGATGTTCACTATCAAGATTTGAGGTTGTCTGCCTGACTGTTCCAAAATACACTATTCTTAATTGCCCTGATCACCAAAATCAGTAAAAACACTGCCTTTAGTACATGTCAGGCTAACTAATGTATCACAGTCTGCAGGCTTTTTTCAGTTTGCAGTTGAACAAATGTTGAGTGAGCATTTTTTATTATGCTAGCAAATTTCTTTAGATGTTTTTATAGTTATCTCAAATTGGATTTTTTTTCTAAGACTGCAGTGTAACTTAAGATATCTGATCCAGATAACACCATGCTAACTCCCTTGAATATGGGAGAAAATCCTTCACTAAATTACAGTTAAAGGTTTGACATACTGCTGTAGGACTCCCTAGTGAGGGACAGCAAGGACTGATTATTCTGCAGTATTAGCACAGTGATTTAACCAATCAAGCACCAAAACTAATTTGCTTACTTTACTGATTTTGACACAGGCAATATTTCATTGTTAATTATTACAGATTTTGCCACTTCTGTTAAATAATGTGAACTACTTAGTTTCAGTGACAAGTTTTCTTGTTTTAGTTGAGAGTTATAACCTGGAAGTTATAAGCGGAAGCTGAATCATTGCTCATTTTTGGAAGGCAGCATTTTTCCACATCTGCCTATAAATACCCAAGCTAGATAGCAGGCGGTTGGACTGAAAGCCTGAGCTCTCTGCTAACATGTTTGTTTCTCACTCCATGCTGACAGGAAAGCATCCTGCACACTAACCACACTTTTTTTTCAGTAGAATTTATTTTTCCACATCCCTGCCTCTGGCTTTGATTTGAGTGCTACCAAATGGAAAAAGGCAGAAAAGGAAGAGAACAAAGAACATCACAAAAAGCTAATCTAAGTTACTGTGAGAAGCAGTGTTATTTCTGAAAGGGAGAAGGCTCCCTAAAAATAAAGAGCAAGCAGAAGTGTGTGATATATGTTTCCAATTACTTTTTTCCACTGAAATCACAAGACTGACCAATGTTACTGTTATTAGCACACAAAAAAATCAGTGGAAAGAGAACAATTAACCTTAAGCTATTTCAGCTGACTATTGAATACAGACTTAACAATAAGACATACATATTTTAACTTCCAGGTAATAGTCTCTGCCTCTCCTCTCACAGCACAGGTTACCATCCGGTTAGAACAGTCTTCAAAAAACATCTTTTAAGTATTTGGGCTCAAATGTTAGGCAAAAGGTAAGCCTGAAACAGAACTACAAGACGAGACATCATTCTGCATGTGAATGCTATGCAGGTCACTCTAGGCCTCCTATTTATTTCTGTGAAAGCTACAACAGATACAAAGAGCACAATAGCACTACTTAGTAGAACAAATTCTGAGCTACAGAACACCATTTTTCAATGTAGTCATCACCATAAACTATGCATTTTCACCGGTGATGAACAAAAGCCTGCATGCTACATTCGTAAAAATCTGCACCAGCGTGATTACTCTTTCACAGCTGCCATGATGGCATCACTGCTAGGCAGATACTGCCCACATAGTCCAGCCTTCACTGTGCTAACATCCACTGTGTCAGTGAATGTCAATGGGTACAATTTTTTTCACATGAAGGAATTTAGTGACACATCTTTACTTCAGACACACTTCCATGTCAGACACCATTCTGTCAGAATGCCCCTCTGCTACCATCTGCCACGTGGCAACAAAGTTTAATACAAGGAAGTTCAACCTCTACTGGCATACCAGCAACATCCGCCTCTGATGTTGTGGGCCAACGTAATAAAATAGGAGGCATTATTTTCTGATATTACACACCTAAAAAATTCTGCAACAAAAAAATCTTCACTTATTCTCTAACACAATTTTTTGGGAGGGAAGGGAAAGAGAGGGGGAGTGATGCATTATTTTGAATATGCATAATGCGACAATTACAGCTGCAATCAGGCCTTTACCCTTTTCCATCCTTGGCCAGGATCTGGAGCACACTGTTTCCCGGAGCACCACTATACTTCAGGCGGTCTGGGGATCAGGTTTGGTTAATGAACAGTCCTGAGATAAAATATGGACTGCCTCTGCACAAGGATTAGCTCTCAAGTGGAATCACAATGTTTGCAGCTGCAAGAAACAGACTGAGGGAATGGATTTCATCCTGTACTGTTAGAAAAGGCATATCGGGAATCACAAAAAGGAAATGAGCTACAGTTCAAATGCCACCACCTGCTAGACAGCTCCCACATGGTGCAGAGGTGTGATTATAATTACCTAATTTGAGTGTGAGACTTGAGGACAACAACAGTGCAAGCAACACATTGGAACTTGCTTTCAAATCTTTACTAATTAGCACTCTCACTCTAACCTAATTAAAAATCTTTTTATAGAAAAAACTATTAAAATTTCAATTCAAGCCTTAAGAACATGGGAAAACACAGAAAGCAACACTAATGTCCTTTCAATATAAGTATGTACTAATTAACAACTTAATGAGACAGTCAATCTGCTACTGAGATAATTCCAGTTAGAGTAATTCTGATAAAGAAAGATGTGGTGACAGAAGTTCTTTAAGACATACCAGGATTCAGTTGAGTTCATCACCAAAGCAGTTAGGTTTTGTTTCTTCACATATAAATAGGGATTGGCTGTGTCTTTAGCAATCAGTCAAGGAATCGCAAGGAAGCAAGGAAATATGAGAGATTACAACCTGAAAGTTGCAGACTTACTCTCCTGCAGGACAAATTCTACAGTGCTTCCCTCTGCGTCTACAGGTGCAACAGGAGGAGCGTGCAGTCGCTCACATGACTGTCACTTTATGGAAGAACGGGCAAAGACCAACGCAGGAGTCTCCTCCTCTACCTACCACAATATTTAGTCAAATGCTGCACTGGGCAAAAAGGCAACTGTACAGAGCATTACACTAATGAATACAAGTACTTTCAAACACAGTCAGCTCAGGAATGCACCCTCCACATTTCATTCAAACTAGACGGATTTTCTGTAGTCAGAGGAAAGCAACTGCAAGCTCACCTCCCTGAAGGAAACCCACAGAAGGCCAGCATGCTGCAGTACTAGAAGGACTGATTCTTCTGAGGAAGGGCAGGACCACTACAAACTACATCCACACTGGAAGTGAAGACCTTTAAATTCAATGCTGATCATTCACTGGCTTTGACATACTAATGTGCAATAGGAAGAAACAAACTGATTACAGCTCCCCCCCTTTCTGGAGGCAGAGTAACTTCACACTGAAAGAATTATTTCAAGTATTGGGTGGTTCATCTTTGGTTCAACAGAATACCTTGAAAAACTCCCTCCTGAGTCAGCTGCCTCCATCTTTGACACTGAATAGCCCTTGCATTCTGCAAAGCCTCTCCTTCCCATTGCTCAGCTTACACCAAAACAAAGGGCGTGCATGTATCCTCCCAGGACCCTTTCTGTGGGCTTTCAGCTTCCTCAAAGTCTCACAGCCGCAAAACCTCCCTCTGTGAAAACTGTTTGGCTTAAATCCTCTCTTGCTCATCACAAGAATAAGACAGAAGCTTGAGAACATGAGATAGGGGTGTGACTTTGCTTTTTTTGTTTTTGGGGCTGTGGGGGCAAGGGGTGGTGGTTTGAGTTTTAGGGGTTTTTTTGTTTGTTTTTTAAAAGTAAAGGATTTAGATGAGGAAATTATAGTTGTCATGGTTTTGTGATTTTTTGTTGTCAGTATTCCACATCATAACATCATGTAAAGCACTGGCAGTTAAAGAGTTAATGTCCTGGTTTCTGCGGACTGCCTTTTTTGGGTGCTCAGTTCTCCGAGGGGGACGGGAAGAGCTGCACTCTCCAAGGGTCTTTGCGTTTGGAGGGGCTGGTGAAGCTGCGTGGCAGACCGAGCTCTGCCTTCCTATGCGGTGGAGAAGCACGTGGTCCCCCTACACATTACAGAGTACGACTCTCAGCTTCGAACCCTGTTTTGATTTATTGGCCTCAATTTCGATATAATATTTAGTAAATTAACGTTCCTCCTCAGATTGGTGCCGCTGTTTTGTTTTAGACCCGTCTACGATTTTTCCTACCCTTCCCCTTTTCCCTTTGTTTTCTCCAGGGCGTGGGTCCGCGGCTCCCCTGCCGCATTAGCCACGGGACCGGGCCGGGCCGGCCCCTAAACCGCGGACACTTTTTTTTTTCCTCCTTTCTCTCTTTTCTGTGCCGGTGGGCCTGTGGGCCTGCTGTCCCTCTGTCACGGACACAGGTCCATAGTTAACGCCGTGAACAATAGTGTTGAACACAGTGTGGATTTCCTGCCGCATTCATTTGCTGCATGACTGACAGCTCCTCCGAATTGGCAGGGAGAGGAGAAGCCACTAACAAATGTAGTATTTGTGGCTGCGACAGGGAGTGGGAAAAGCCATGATGGTAGTTATCCACCAGGGAATAGTGCAACCTCTACAAACAGTTATTTTACTTACAGATGACATAATTTATAAAACAGATTTTATAAAAAGTTTGGGGGGGTAAGAACTCAGACATGATAACAAGCATAAAAGACACACTTCCTCTCCTTTTCAAATGAAGTAATTAACAAGAGGAAGCACAGTCTAATTTCATTTGTGTGTAGGTGGAAGTAGTACAGAAATCTGCTGAGGAAATAGTTTGATTCAGGTGAGAGACTTGGAAGATGTATGCCATATTTCAACACAGAGTTAATGAATGGAAACAGTGGCCTCTTCCTTCATTGTGACACTCGAGGAAAAAATAATGTGAAGAGTGGTACCAGAAGATGTGAAAATAGGTGTTAGCTCAAGTTTATGCACTGCTTGGTAGAGCTAGAAACTACTCTGGTAGGGTTTCTAGCAAATATAATGAAATGGCAAAAAAAAAAAAAAAACCCAAAAACTCCGCTGATCTCTTTTCAAGCAATGAAATGAGGCATCACAGTAAATACTTTTGAAATAAGGATTTTAAGTATCAAAAAAATCATTTCAAGAATTAGAATTCACAGACTCTAAATAAGATATTATTATAAACTGTATAGCTTATTTGAGTATGGAAACAAGAACAACCTCAAATGACATCACTCTCACTTTAAGGGAACACTGCAGAATGTACCTGAACTTCTCACAGATACCAATTTGGTCACTAAAAATAAAGTTTACTTTTAAACCTGTTTACTGTGCCATTTTAATGTATATAACTTCTGTTCTTCCTCCTCCTTTGCTATATGTTTGCATTGACCTGTTTTTGAGGAATGTGTCTACCCAGTGAATGTCATTTTTGTATTAAACACATTTTTTGTAAGAAACATCCCAAATAGTGTGACTCATATATATATATATGAACTGAGTTCAGTACCATATTGTGGTATCTTACTCTATCTTACTATCAAAAAAGGAGTTGGCTTAGTCTCTGTACACAGCACCAGATTAGTTTGTCCAAGTCTGGTGTTCACACCAGAGAAGACTGTGGAAACATGAAAGAGAATAGAAGAGGCTTGCAAAAGTATGTGGTTGATTAAGAAGCTTTATCAAAGTGAAGACCGAGAAGTAATTTGCTCACTGTGTGCCAGTGCTTTCATGTGGTGGAAGTGTTCAATGGCATGGACTTGCTGACCTTGGTGATGTGAAGGCAAGAAAATTAAACTTGCTCAGTGCTACAAACAAGTACATTCAAGCTTGAAAGACCACTCAGTCTCCCACTGTTTCAGTCACTTCAGACAGGGACAACCTCATACATTTTCAGTTCAGTTGCAAAGATGCAAAGTTTTTAGATTTTGGTCCTATTTGTGTTCAAGACTTCAGAATACCAGTATGTTTTGAAGAATGGTGGTTATTGGATGGTGGTTAGGTCCCTGATTAATGGCTAGATGTTTATTGTGATGATAGATTTACCATTACATACAAACAGAACTCTTCTTGCTTTAAGGAATCAAAAATCATACTTAAACCCAACCTTTTCTGGGAACCTAGTCTAAGAGCATAAGGCAATCGAATTCACATCATCTAAGTCACACTTTTGTGCACATTAGACCATAACTTATAAAATGTCAAGTTTCTGTACTTTAGCCAGACATCTCTACATGTCAGGTAGAAAATTTATCTCAGGGAAGACAGGCCACCTCTCGGAAAGCTCTCATCCCTCTTATTGTAGGCAAAGCCTACTACTTCCTTAGGACAAGCAGACCTTCTGTCCATCTCAGTACCAGTGGCATAGAGTTCAGCCATCTTGAGAAATGAAGCATGTGCCAAACCAAAAGTCTAAGAAATAAAGGAGGATCTGGCTGAAACACTGGATTGAGACAGAACAACTCAAACTTGTACTTTACACATCTGCCAGCTTTCAGGGCTTCCTTCTCATCTACAATATAATCCACCTGGCAGCATGTTCTGTCTTCTTCCAGAACATATGAACACCTGCCCCCTCCTCATTTCCCATGCCTACCATCAGGGTCCAGACAGTTTCTAACATATATCTGCTCCTAGGGAGCATGGTAGTAGCAGATAAGAACTCTGTTCTTAACCAAACATCTTTCATTTGCAGAGCTGGCAGGGATGCTGGAAATCTTCACTACTGGAAACACAAATACCAATGAAGTCTTAGCTGTTCTGGCTAGTGAAGATATTCTTTCCCCTTACAAATGGGGAAATAGGAAGAGGCACCTCAAAATATTTGAAAGTACACACTATATTTCTTACTATACAATTCCACTTATTAGGATTTCATAGAATCACAGAATGGCCTGGGTTGAAAAGGACCATAATGATCATCTAGTTTCAACCCCCCCTGCTGAGTTGCCAACCACTAGACCAGGAGCCACATCCAGCCTGGCCTTGAATGCCTCCAGGGATGGGGCATCCACAACCTCCCTGGGCAACCTGTTCCAGTGAGTCACCACTCTCTGAGAGAAAAACTTCCTCTTAATGTCTAACCTAAATCTCCCCTGTCTTAGTTTAAAACCATTCCCCCTTGTCCTATCAGTATCCATCCATGTAAACAGTCATACCTCCTCCTGTTTTTACATGCTCCCTTCAAGTACTGGAAGGCCACAATGAGGTCTCCCCGGAGCCTTCTCTTCTCCAAGGCTAAACAAGCCCAGTTCCCTCAACCTTTCTTCATAGGAGAGGTGCTCCAGCCCTCTGATCATCTTGGTGGCCCTCCTCTGAACTTGTTCCAAGAGCTCTGTGTCTTTCTTGTACGGGGGGCCCGAGGCCTGGACGCAGAACTCCAGATGGGACCTCACAAGAGCCAAGCAGAGGGGGACAATCACCTCCCTCTCCCTGCTGTCCACTCCTCTTTTAATGCAGCTCAGAACACAGTTGGCCTTCCGGGCTGCCAGCGCACACTGCTGGCTCATATTCAGCTTCTCGTCCACCAGGACCCCCAAGTCCTACTCCGCAGGGCTGCTCTCGAGGAGTTCTTCCCCCAGTCTGTATAAATACCTGGGATTGGCCCGGCCCAAGTGCAGCACCTTGCAGTTGGCCTTGTTGAACCTCATTAGGTTCACATGGGCCCACTTTTCCAGCCTGTCCAGGTCCCTCAGGATGGCTTCCTTTCCCTCCAATGTACTGACTGCACTGCTCAGCTTGGTGTCATCATAGTCCTTCCCGACGAGTTTTTCCCTATTTGGCCAGTTAATTGCGTCATGTTATCACATGGAATACTTACAGAGAACCAAGACAACCACTCATGAAAAACCATGACAGTTGTCCAAAGTGGACCACAAAACTAGAGAGAGGACTCTTCAGTTTGAATGTATGTATTAAAGTAGACTCGGAGAGATTATAAAATAATAAACAGAGATAAAAGAGTGAAAAGCTTAAAAGAATGAAACCATTTTCTACATATACTGATATAAGAAGTCAGCATCAAAATGAGGAAAAGTCTGAAAACTCACATATCCCAGAAGGAAAAAACCCTATGCACTGGACCATAGTCCTCCTCAAATGAAAGACAAATAAATACGGTCTCTCTTTGTTTGGTTTGGTTGATGGTTACTAGAAAGACATTCTACTTTCTAACAAGATGTATATCCTTGAATTTATTTCCCCCAGGGCCTTGAGACATTTCCCCTCTCCCAGGTGAAAGCGTGTTCATTGAATTGTTATGATGGAAAGATACCATTTCAATGCAGGTGCTGTTGTTGATCAAGATGCATTGGTGGAAGATCTCCAGAATAAGATTATCAAGGCTGCTGCTCTGGACGTGACATACCCCAGGCCTCTACCAAGGTAGAAAAACTTGCTTTTCATTCTATTACTCTGAAACTTTTAAAATGGTGAGCAAATTGTACTCATAATCTTGATCTCTACAGGGAGTCTCTCACTGTTTAAGAGCGTAATGTCATCTTATCTTGCACAATCCTAAGTTGGTGACCAACTATTCTCCTTTCCCATGTTTTCAAGTCAACTTGACTGCCAATCAAGGCAACGAGGCTAATACAGAGGATGGAGATATGGGTAAGCAAATATACCAACATAATCTGCCAATCCTGTGAACATGGCCCCTTAATATCAGTGTCACTGCCGTTTCCTGAAGTTCTGTTCTCAGCAACCAGCAGAAGAATTAATGTAATGTGTAATATCCATTCTGTTCTTTCTGCTTCTTGCAGGTGTAATACATTGCTCTTGCTGTTTCTTGCAGAAATCATCCTTTGTTAAAACTAAATAACATCATGATAACCCCACATATTGGAACTGCAACAGTTCAAGCCACCCATACGATGGCAGAAGAAGCAATAGCAAATATGCTGTCTGATCTCAACTGACAACCCATTCCAAGTGAAGTGTTTCTCCAGTGATGTGCACCAGATGACAGTGCTACATCTCTGATGTACAACAAGGCAAGATTTCAGACAGTACCACTATTAGTTTTAAAAAGAAAAAAAAAGCGGCCGTGTTTCTGCACAGCTCTTTTTGTCATTGTACTGCAAAGCTGTCAACTCACTCGACTTACTCTGTACTGGCATTTACAAAACCAAAACAATAAAGTGGAACAGATAAAACAGATAAAAAAGTTTGAATACTTTGATGTCTTCACTCCATCATATCTATTAATTATTTCTATAGGGTTCCATTAATAAGTGCTGGTCGCTTCTGAAGCACTATCTCTTTCTGAAGGGCAGGGGAACAGGCAATTCCAATATGTCGCAAGTCATGCAGGTGGGGCACAGGATGGGCTTGGCTTGATCATCTTCTAGAGCTGAGGTGGAAAATCAGTGTCTAGCAAATGGAAGTAAGGCTGGGTGACAGGAGCGGACTACAGACATGCCATTCACTGTTGTAGGAAGAACATTCATGTGGCGAAAGCTCAACTAGAGTGGAGGTGGCCTGTACTGTAGGAGATATCAAAAAGTGCATTTTAAAATATGTCAGCAGCAAGAGGAGGATCCGATTTTTCTGTGAGTTATTGAAAAACACATGGAAGACAGGAAAAAGCAGCCCAAATAGGATTGACAGGATATTGTCCCAGAACAGACTTAGAGCTGGTAAGCTGTTAAGCCTGGGCTCAGCAAGCCCCACTGGGTGAACATCTCTCCTGTTGAGCAGACATTCCCTGCTTCAGCCGTGGATCTGCCCGCAACGTCAAGGGGCAGGCTGTGGAAGGGGCCACCTTCAACCCAGCCAAAGCAGCTGGGTGCAAAGCTGTCAGCATGCAGACTAAAAAGCCGCACTCGTGACACTAGGGAAGACTCCGCTCTGAGATGGAGCAGGGACAGGGCTTTCCTGCCCGTTTCCTCATGCAAGGTTCCTGCCTTGAATTTCACCATCCTCACAGCACACCGTGGTGCCCGCGCAGCTTCAGGTACCCCTGCCAATGCAGGCCCGGGAACTCCGGGGAGGGGAGCACCTGGCTTTCCAAGGCACCACTGTAAAGCGCACATTTCACAGTGACCAAGGAAAGACACACGGTGCTTGGGAGATGGGGCTTTATTGGACATAGGGAAATGGTGACATTGACAGTGGCGACATGCCTTTAGTAGTGCCACCATTAACATCACCAAAGGTAAGCAGTGGCCCTCATTGAGCTGCTGGGTGACACTTGCTGGATGTCTTGCTCAGGAATCTCAATGCTGGCAGGTCTCTCATGGTCCTTGTCGATGTACATGGGCGCTGCTCTCCGGTCCTAAGGAGTTCAATGTAAAGCTCTGTAGTTTCGTGAATGCAGAGACATGCTGTGCAACACTCAAGTCTCTTAGCAGTATAAGAGAGTGGCTCTGCTTGTATGTGTCTAGAGAGAGAGCAGGCTCATGGTCTCTGTAATGTAATTGCAGCCCTTGTGGCCAGTCCCAATCTGGGGTAGCCTGCAGAGGGGCTAATTGACCAGGTACCGAGTCAGGCAAAGGCTGAGACTTCAGCCTGAGCAGATACAGGCTGTGAGGGTGAGGTGTTTAGAGGTCTGTATTCTGGGAGGAGAAGGAGGGACTCCAGGTGGAGAATGGAGAGCCACCAGACAGTGGATGACACCTCAGACCCTCCTGTTTGCAGCTGCCAGAGTCCCACTGTGAAACTTTATCCGCAGCGCCTTCTGGCTGGAAGGGGTGCCTGTGTGCAGGTCTCCAGCTCCACAGCCAACTGCTCTTCATACCACAAGGACTGTGGCCCCCCTGGGCCCAAGAGGGTCTCCTCATGGCTTGCTACAACTAGCTATGACATGGTGCTTACGGGAGCCCATACACCTACCCGTGCTGCCTTGCCCGGCCTTGGCCCAGCAGGGGGTGCAGGTCTGAGTCCAGCTCCTAGCAGATCAAGGATGCTGTGCGCTTCTACGGTTGGCCCGCCCCAGCGCAGCACTGCAAGTTCACTGTAGGCACACAGTGGAGGAGGTGTGAGCACAGGGAGACGGCTCTCCTGCTGCGGCTCCCAAGCTTGGTGCCTGCTGTGACTGCAGGAGGTGGCTGTGCCAAGAACCCACTTCCAAGAAAAGCCCCTCTTTTCCCCTGGTGCTGCAAGGGGTGGGAGAAGGGCAGTGTGGGAGAGCAAACTCAGCCTATCTGGAGAGCTTTACCTCTGGAGCCGGCCCTGCAGATCCATCTCCACATCTCTCTGTCCCCGTTGCTTACGGGCCACCTGCTCCACACTGCAGTTCACCACGTCTCGCAGGGCCTCATCTGTCCTTGGAGAAAGGCTCCTGCAACAGAAAGGACAATGTCTGTCTCACTCTTCAGCTGTGACACTCCTGCCTCTTCCCTCACACAGTCTGTTCCATTACACACAGCCCTATTTGGCCCCACAGTCACTTTGATGCAGGACAACTTTCGTGCATGGGCTGCTTTGGGCTCCAGAGAGGCTCCTGGCAATGGGCCCTAACCATGGTCACACCCATGGCCTCAGAGTTCTCAGGGTGCTGTGTGTGGCACCATGACTCGGACGCTGGCTTCCTTGATCCACAGCACAGGTGGCTCACCACCACCCCACTGACCCAGAACTTAGATGGGGTTGGTGCACACGTACCGATTAGGGGAAACAGGGCTGTCCCAGAAGATACCGGGCAGCTCTTCCTCAGCCTCTTCCGACTCCCCCATCATCCTCTCTGTCAGGCTAGGGCTGGACTCCTCTGACTCGCTCTCAGACAGAGAGCTGTAATATTCTTCCTCAGAGGCAGGGGGTTCCTGTACAGGAAGAGACACTCAGCCCTGGGGTGCTGCTTCCCAGCATGCAGCTCCCTGCAAGACCATTCCAGTAGAGACTGCAGTAGGACAAGGAAACAATCAGGAGAAGGACCTCAGCACACTCTTGGGGCCATGTCCCAGCGCGACCAGGGTTTTGTTACAGCTCCCTGTTGGGTCCTCTTGCTCACAGAAGGCAGCAGTCACCCATCCAGCTATGCTGCACCAACAGTGCTACTCTGGCCCGGGTGCTTGAGGTACGTTACAATCTCAGCTCCCCTGGATGGGAAAGTGCTGCTGCTTTCTTGCAGGGATGCAAAGTACCTGGGCCGGTGGCATCTCCACTTCTTCTGGCTCTGCATTTGTGTTCTCTAGTGCCAACTTTTGCTGCCTGGCTTGCTTCTCTTTCTCCTTCTGCAGCATTTTGTTCTTTTTCTCCTCTGCAGCCAAGAACTTATGGACATGTTTTGGAACTTTCTTCTTCTCCTGCTTCCCCACCTTCTCCTTCTTCACCTTCACCACCTTCTCCTCCTTCTTCACCTTCACCACCTTCTCCTCCTTCACCTTCACCTTCACCACCTTCTCCTCCTTCACCTTCACCTTCTTCTCCTCCTTCTCCTTCTTCCCCTCCTTCTCCTTTTTCTCCTTCTTCCCCTTCTCCTCCTTCTCCTTCTTCTCCTTTTTCTCCTTCTTCCCCTTCTCCTCCTTCTCCTTCTTC